>NW_026599940.1:0-12951 GCF_029784135.1 Toxorhynchites rutilus septentrionalis
TAATCTTTTAATTTTCGAACATATTTCACATTGTTTTGTAGATGGAATTTTTAGCACCATATTTGGGGCGCATCTACTGCAACACCTCCGTCCACATGATTGACATGACAAAATTAGTGATTTCAAGCTGCTGCAGTATAAACAAATTTTTATTACTGCTGTATTTAGGAGTTTTATTTTGATTTGTTTCCTCTCAGAATCCATGTTTCCTAGCCCGGTCAACGGTTTCTTCAAAAGAAAGTTTTGTGCATATTTAGCTACATATACACCACAGTTGTAGTCGTCGTTTTGCTTGTCGTGCGCAATATTTTTCGAGCCGCTTTGCCAATTGGTTGAATCAAATGGTTGATTTTTAAGTCTCCGAATAGAGCTTACTGCCTTCAAAAATTCTTCTTGTACGTCCTTCAAATATGGGGATGCTGTTTCGAGAGGATCTAAATAAAAAGTTTCTCTATTCATAAAATCAGCAATGAAGAGAACCCAATGGTTCCCTCTTCCAACTTGCTTGGTGGGTGCTTGCCCAGCTCTAACATTCAAAGGAACCACCCATACTCCCGATGTATTGGTTAGAACTGGTAAAACATAATCTCGTTTCCTATCCAATACTTCTTTTAGTTGAGTTGTATCAAACAAGTTTCTCGACATGTAAGTTGATACCAATTTTACGCTTTCGACCTCACATTCTTTTATGGCCACTGCAATTATCGCATCTAAGGTTTCTCCATCCATATATGTATGTGCATCGAGCGTTTGAAGCATTTCTGAGCTTACAATCATACTACTTACTCCTATGCTCTCATATTCTGAAGGAAACTCACCGAAATACCATTTGGTGGTAACTGGAAATTCAAATCCTTTGTCAATGAATTGATGAATAGAGGACAGATTACAGGTAGTTTCTAAATCTTCTTCTAATGATCTTTTTCTGTTGTTATCACTGTTTTCCTTTGAATCTGGGTGCTTCTGTGTTGATTGTTCAAGTTGTGTGTTTAAGCTGTTAGTTTCCTGCTTCTTTTTCTTCTTGAACAAGTGGGTTGAAGCATCTTTTTGAAAGTATGGACTATGCCATTCGTCCTCTATGTCTTCTACGTTTCCGACAAATCTGTCATATTCTGCGATTCTATCATCTTGACGTTTTTTAGCATTACTTATTCCTTTATCAGTAGCGTATATATCTTCAATGTCAAAGTCGGAAAAGTGGAACAGAGATTCAATATACGATTGTAGTTTTCGAAGAAAATGTGTTATTCTTTCGTAGAGCTGACCTTTCATAACATTGTGTTTCAATGTTCGGAAGAAGCTTTCAACCCTTGCGTTTGAAATAGTATCCGGATTCGAGTCAATTTGAGATACTATTATATTTGACCACAAACAAACCACAGGCATGTATTTTTTCAAGGCGACATCTTCCAAGAATCCTTTGAAATACAGTGGGTTCTGTGATCCTTGGCTGAGATCATCTATTTGTTTTAATGTTGTTTCAAATGTTTCTTTTAACAACGCATAAAAAGGCGATCCCAAGAAGATTTTGTCCTCATCTTTTTTAGAATTTCTGGTTCACCGATGCCAGTATAATCAAATTTACCAGCGCTTTCTGAATCGAAGCTTGTTCTATCATTAATTTTTGCATCTAGTTCTTTTAGTGATGTCTCAAGCATTCGGTTCTCATTTGCAGATCCAAAAATGCATGTCATAATGATAAACAGATCGATTAAGTCCACTAAGTTTGTAGCACGTACAGCCAATCGCATACAGTCCATGAACTTATGTTTTATGTTGATTGGAGCAGATTTCAAGTCCTTAGAAACTACATTCATGAAATGACTGTAGCATAAATGAATGATAGTGAAATTGAGATTGAGTTCTCTTATGCAAACTTTATAACAATCTCGGATATACTCTGGTAGTGTATGGTGTTGATTATTAAGAGCCCGTATCAATCCACCAATCAGTGACCAGCTCCAATCAACACTAACAATTCTCGCTATTTTATTCAATTTATTCATAGAGCTGCCTGACTCGTACGAAGCACGAAATATATTCAACCAATTGTGGAAGTCTACTGTTTTTTGGCTTTCAGTCACAAAGGTTGTTACGGGTACACTAAAATTTGACCGGTAATTGTATGCGACCAAAACATATATTTGAACACGCTTCTCAGCTTTTGAATATCGTACAACCGATCCAGTACCATCCATGTAGAAAATAGGACTGTAAGTCTTGTTTTTTCTCAGCTCTTTGAACATTTTTGTATTAAAACAAATTACACCAAAGGGCTTTCTAAACACATTTTTGATATAAGATCCGTTATCCTCAGACATTTTTATCAAATCTTGAAAATCATCAATATCCCTGTTAAGCTTCGATTTAGCTTCACTGCTAATTTTTTTCAATACATTTTTGCTGACAATGTCTACCTTCTCGAATGGTTCCCTTTTTTTCTTTTCGTTGATCAACTTAGTTCGTAATTCAAGTGGTTTTTGGAGCTGCAGTTTTTTCATATTTATGTTTCTTTTTACTCCTTTGCAATATGCCGCTTTCAGGTTTTCCCCGTGTATCAGGGTCATAGCGACATTAACATAGACATCGACTTTATATATGTTATCACCATCCGTAACAGAAACAATTTTGAAACGATAAGATCTGCAGGTCTTGTGAGCGCAGACACCATAAAATAGCCAGCCAGATTTGTTGCAATTATGAGAATTTATATTGATTATACAATAGATATTGAATTCTTCATATTTGATTTTTAACAAATCTTCTAAGGCCACTATAAAAGGCCTTCTATGCTTTTGTTGCTTATATTTAGCATCGCCAACCTTGGTTTTGCTTTGCATTATATTATGTTGATCATAATGTTTACACATTTCAATGTTCTTCTTGTTGATGTAAAAAGAACACTCGTAAATTGAAGCACCACTATAAAGTCTTTTTGTGGCAGTTGCCCCACATTCCGCAACCTTGACATTGTATTTGATCCTGTTACTGTTGCCTTTTTCTTTTATCTCTTTTCGTAGGTTTTCAAAGTCCGTTGTATTGAACACAAGTTCAGTTACATCTACATCACTGCTATAAGTAGTATCTTGTGATTTGGTCGATCCTTCAAGATCATTGGTATCAAATGAAACAATCGAGTCTTGCATGTCGTTCGTTGATCTCTCTTGCATTTGACTTACTGATGTTTCAAAAATGCGACATTCAATTTCTGGAGCATTAAGTTCCATTCCTTTCTTACATACTTTTGCAGGAAACTCGACGGATAATGATTTTATTTCGACACGCGATAAATCTGTTCCTTTCAATAAAAATCCGAATGGAGGTTGCTGAAGAATAATACATATTAATACATGAATAATTAATTGGAAATGTCATCTTACTTCGTTATCTTTTCCCGTATTATCAACGCCGTCAAAAGTAGTACTTTGAGAGTCGGCCAATTCCTCGAAATCGTTTGTGTCAAATGATACAAATGATAATGTTCTTGTTTCGACACGTGAAGGAGATGAGTTTGTTTCGGACATATGATCTGTTTTATTTAATAAAAGCTGCTAAATAACAACTATTAATACATGAATTAATAAATAGAAATGTCATCTTACTTCATGAACTCCAACGCAGTCTTGTGGCAAGCAGGCACTTTCATTCTCAAAAGAACATTCTTTGAAATTATCGATCTATAAAAATTTGAAGTTACTGTATGGCGTGACTATTTCAAAGCAATTTGATATTTTACACTTACGTTATGACTTTCAGCGGCAATTGAATGTTCAATATTCTGCGGAAATGATTTCACATTGAAAATTTCAAAATAGTTTTATTAATTTCAGGAAGCTTATAACAATTATAAGGGTTCTCACCTTTCGTTCTGCACGATACTTCTTATATGTTGGATTACAAGCGAAGTTATTCCTAACTTTTTTTAAGTTAGGTGCGCATTTTTCGTTTAATCCCATTTCTACAAGAATTTCTTTCAGATTCTTAGAATTCAATTCGAATAGCTCATCCAACTCTTCTCTAGCGATCAAATCATTCGCTGCATCCCAACAATTCTGCAAAGTAATCTCAGGAGCAAACCGTTTTACGGATTTTCGATGTTTCATTAGAAGGCTTTTGATTACCTTCATACTAGGATAGTTCGTTTTATCTAATCCCATACGCTCCAAAATTACTTGCATGTTCTTAAAATTTAACTTGAAATCATATTCTAGGCACTTGGTTGAAATTAAACTGTTAACCGCTTCTAAACACATCTCTAAATTAATTTTATAAGAGGATGCCATCTTCACAGTACACATTTCTCAATCCTTATAGTACTCCGGTTGGAAAGGGTCTGACTAAATTTACTGTAGGAAAAAAACGACACTAGTTTTCAAAGTCCAAATTTTCACTATAACTTTCTCTAATGGTTTCTAAATACACGTGGTGAATAAAAACTTATAAAGATGGATCATATGCTGCTCTGCTACTTTTATACTCCCTGAAATTGGTGGGGTGTTTGTCCTGTCGGCTTCGCTCGGTTAGCTCGGGTGATATTAGTTTGTTGTGTTGATACTGCTTTCATCTCACTTTCGCACGTCTCTGGGTGATGCAATGGAATGACAGGTCATGTCGCAACACGTATGCGCTCGCTCCGCGTGGCGCAAACAGTAGATATTATCGTCTATTACTGCTATTAATCACCTAATATTATTCTATACACTAACTTAACGAACCAAAAAAATAAACACCCTTATTCTTGTTTTCGAACGAACACAAAACGTTCGAAAGAATGCCTCATTCGTATCCTTGGTTTCGTACGAAAGAAATCTATCCGTTCGAACATTCGAACATCGTTCGTTCGAACGAATTGCCCTATCCTCGTTTTCGTACGAAAGTGTTTTTTCATCGGTCAGTCAAACGACACTTTTGAGTAGCGAATCAGATGAAGCGTAGAAGAAAATTTAATCGATGTTTACGTTTTTGTGGTTTATTCAGACGCATAAAATACTCAAATTGATTTTCTCTAATGTTTATTTTAATTAGGGTGGGAAATTTCTATAGAAGCAGATAAAAAATATATAGACATGATTTCTTGATCTGTCGATATTTTCAATTTCGCTGCCGGAGAAAATCGTTTGGTCGTCGAGGATTAAATGAATTGCTGCTCGTTTGTGTTGAACAGGTGAACAATAATGGCTTGAGAGTTTTTAACCTGTCCTCAATTACCATCGCCAAGGTTCGAGCCATACAAATTAATAGTTTAGTTAAACGTTTTGTTTCTGAAAAAAATAATACGTGAAAATTGATGATAATTACTTAGTAGAATATCGACATGCTGAAATTTAAACTGCTTAGCCGGATGATTTTCAATTTTTATCCGTTGAATCCATTCCACGTACCGTGTTTCATCCCTTTTGATTATGAAATGATATTCCTGGTCGACATCTCTTCTTATAATAGGAAACAACGGAAATTATGTGACTGTTGGATTTCGCGTTATGATCATAGGCTTTAGTATCACTAACGCAAATTTCTCCATATTTTCATACCAATTCGTTCAACTTTTCAGACCCATTTATCATTGGGTTCTGGTGGAAACATTCAGAAGCTCTTTTAATAATACATTTAAAGAACATGTAGCAATAGTTTCTATTCATGTTTTTAAAAAGTGAACTCAGGGGTATGAATGCACACAGAAAAAAGCGCAATTTTTATTATGAATTAATTTTGTCGTAATAAAATTTTTACTGAAGTCATAGATTAATACAAACTGAACCTACCTCAATTTCCATGCATTCGTCGGATTCCAGCTGTATTCCACTTTCAATATCATCACAACTCATCGCAATCGTTTCATTGCCGAACGAAAATTCGCCACGGCGCAACTCCGCCACCGAATATTTTCATTACGATTCGGCGCTAGAGTACGTGCTCCCGTGGCCGAGTGGTTAGCGTCCACACTATCATGCCGGGGGTTCGGGTTCGATTCCCGTTCTGGTCGGGGGATTTTTCGTGAAAGAAAATTCTTCCGGCTTGCACTGTGGTCACGCGTATTCTAGAGCTTGCCCCTCCAGAGTACATTCAAGGCGTGTTATTCGGCATAGAAATCTCAACCAAGCACTACTAATAAAAATGACGCAAGTAATGCTGCGTTGAGAAGGCAAAAGTTTCACTGGAACGGTAGTGCCATCCAAGAAGAAGAAGAAGCTAGAGTACACAACTTCACTTTGGTGACTTAAGATAATAGCGCTGACTTAGTATTTTTTTTATTTTGCGCTTTTTTATGTCGAAATATTTTTCAGTGTTGATCTTAACGCCTACAGAAAATGTATAGCAGACCAGGAGACAGACACTTCTGTCGTCAAAAATTTCGGCGGTCGACGCCATATTTGAAAATGTCGACGCCGGTTTTTTTCAACAAGAAAAATGGGGCCAACGGCGACCGCCGCTAGCTTATTTTTCTAGTTGACTCGATCGGCTACGGATGTTTTTAGTTCATTCAAGTCTGTTCAGAAGATCGGGACTATCCTGTACCGCCTAGTATGGAAACGACCCCGTGTTAACACTAGATTTACCAGCTATTTATATATACCTATTTCTACCAGCACCAGTCAAAATGACTGGTGTATAAGAAAAAATGAATATTGTGGTTCCAGTCTGTACTATTACTTATCAAATGGCGAAAATAAGTTGAACAATATTAATTGTGATAGATAAATGGACTAATAGACATTGTCAAATAACAAAACACTTAATTGTTTACAGTTTGTTGCTCACAATAGATTTTGCAGTGTATACACTTTCTACATAGACTTTTTTTGCATTTATTGCAAATATTTGTAGTCTTATTGTTATTAAAATATTCTATTTGACACCATTTGCGTACAGAAACAGTGCCATTTGTAGTTGGTATATCAGCTTCGTGTGGTATTTGCCTTGAAGTCTGATATTCTGAAGCAAGTTCTTTTGCTAATTGAAACAGAAAGTCTTCTCGTGAGATATTTTCTCCTGTTATGTTTTGTTCAATATCCAGCTATTTCTTCCGGCTGAAACTAAATTATTGAAAAACAGTTGAAGTGGTCACCTTCTGGAACCTGATTTCCATTCGATCAGTGACATCGACGCCAAAATATGTCTGGTTGCCAATAGAAGCGCGTATCGTTCCAAGCAACGAAGTATTTTGAGATCTTAATTTTAACGCCAAAGGAATACTTGTAAAAAATATCAGTTTTACGCTCCTTCATGGTATACGGTTCAAGAAATTTCATTACGACAAATTTGCATAGGGGGATTGATGCATTTCGAGTCTCGCTTTTTCCTAAATAAGGAAAGCCATTTATCACATATTTCGTCTCTACATCAGACGCCAATTAGAATTTTATGCTAAATTTATGGGGTTTGTTTGGAAAATACTGAGTAAATCTGCATCTGGCCTCCGATGGAAAAAGTTGCTTATCCCCGGTAATATAAGTTCATCCCCTGTTTGAAGCTATTTCCTTCGTACGCCCCACGCGCGCACAATATTGCAAGAGATGCCTTCAATTTTTCTTGTGTAATTGTCCACTTTTTTCCAAAACTCGAGAGGCTTCTAACTCTGTACAAATTCGTATATGTTCCAAAATATGGTTATCAATCAGTAATTGGAACGCACTACTTAGATTCCCGTTCATAATATTTCTTTCAGCATGTGCTGTTGGACCGTGTACATCTTTGAAATTACTATGAACTAGTAATCTACCAGCAACACCTCCTTCTTCAATTCTCGTTCAAATAGTTCCGTCTAAAGCAATTTCAGTTTGCTGATTTGGTACGCTTGATTGGAATTTTTACGCAACCACTGTCGCTTGGCTCATCTATATTGTCATCATCAGGAATTTCCTCATCACTACTCTCGATAATAGCACTGTTATCATCACTTCCTTGAGAATCAATTTTTCTATCTAACAAATCATCGCCGCTGTCGTATAATTCACTTTCCACATCTGAACATTCCAGAGGTATGCTGGTTGCATTTTCTAAATATGCAGAACATTTTCAGGGGCTGACAATTGCTGTCAAAATATGTTGAAATTAAAACGCTCTCATACATTTCTTCATAGAAACATGCACCAGTCAGTTTGACTGGTACTGGTTTAAATGTCAATAACAAAAAAATATATTTGTTAGTAATAAATATTAAGTAACATTAAGTTTATAAAATGTTTTTTCTACTTATAGCTACAAAAGTCATAACATCATTTCGGAAAGCAAATGTAATATGTCGTAGGAATTTTAAATTGAAATTGCACGACCAGTCAAAATGACTGGTCTGGTAAATCTAGTGTTAAATAAGTTGCAAGTGGTTGCTCACGGAAGTTACGAAGGCTAAATTCGCGTTCAGTGGATTCAGTAGTAGATGTATATGTATGACAGAAGTGGAGAAAAAGGAATGAAAATGAACAATCGATCATTACCAGAAGTGATGACAACGCGGTTAGATCCAGGAAAAAATCAATACAGTTTTTTTTTATATAATTACGCCTAATTGATCTACTGATTGTAGGACGTATTCTATTCATTTAAAGTGAATACTCACGGGAAAAAGTATGGCGAAATAAGATTTAAATTAATAACAATTTGCAGAACAAGATATTTTTCTCTAGGCTCAATCTGAGAGGAGAACTTGAATTCCATTACTCAGTGGGTTAGGTATTACCTCTGACTACCAAGGAGTCGCAAAGAAAACCCTATTGTAAGATTTATATCACTTGAAAGCATACGTTTACTTATAATAAAAATACTTCAGCTTCAAGTCGTCTGAACGAGACTGATCTGAGGAGGTTTCTTATTCAGAAAATCGGAACAAAGTCGAATGATTAATATCACTCGATAATAGTCGATTTCAACTTTTTTTTCGTAAATTTAAGCCGGGAGTCTCGAGTCATGGTTAAGAAGTGTTCTCGATGCATCGATTTCGCGAACTGAAAATTAATATCGACTAGCATTTCCGAAAATACTAGACTATCCCATGTTGTAGGTTGCTCAACCGATCAAAAATTCGTTTCCTCATATATTTTCTCAAATATTCTTAATTTTTTAAGCACTTTTTTGTGAGAATATGATGAGATTTTACAATAAAACATGAAACAATATTTTGGAATGGGTTAATCACGTTTTGGAATCGGCGCCTATCCGGCTCGACTAAGAAAATCTAGAACTGGACTATAATATTGATCGGCTAAATTTTAGAGAAACTTAGTTTATTCGACCCAAAAAATTATTTTCTTTTTGAATATTTTTTCATTGACCGATGTAATATTTGGTCCAGAGATGTAAGCTGATTTACATTTAAGCCGCGATTCATTAGCCATCGAAGCAAATTAATTGGTCGACTTAAGCTGACTTTCTTGTTATGAACGATCAATTTTTGAAGCCGCCATTCAAATTCAAAAACGATTATTTTAGCAGTAGATGCCGGTTTGATGACTAATGGAAAGACTCGTGTGTCTAATTAAAATGAAAAAAATGTCATTCCATCGCCTCCAAAAAATATCAGCCTTAGGACTTGTCCATTTTTGTGAATTTCTTGAAATTTCAAATGGTTCCCATGACCAGATGAGTCAATTCCAACACTCCACCATCTCAAAATATTCTCATAGGATGGTATGCTTCTAATTCAAATGATAAAATTGACATTCTATCGCCTCCGAAAAATATTAGCCTTAGGACTTGTCCATTATCGTAAATTTCTTGAAATTTAAAATGGTTCCCATGACCAGATGGGTCAATTCCAACATTCCACCATCTCAGAATATTCTCGGAGGATAGTATGCTTCTAATTCAAATGATAAAATTGACATTCTATCGCCTCCGAAAAATATTAGCCTTAGGACTTGTCCATTATCGTAAATTTCTTGAAATTTAAAATGGTTCCCATGACCAGATGGGTCAATTCCAACATTCCACCATCTCAGAATATTCTCGGAGGATAGTATGCTTCTAATTCAAATGATAAAATTGACATTCTATCGCCTCCGAAAAATATTAGCCTTAGGACTTGTCCATTATCGTAAATTTCTTGAAATTTAAAATGGTTCCCATGACCAGATGGGTCAATTCCATCACTCCACCATCTCAGAATATTCTCGTAGGATGGTATGCTTCTAATTCAAATGATAAAATCGAAATTCTATCGCCTCCAAAAAATATTAGCCTTAGGACTTGTTCATTGTCGTAAATTTCTTGAAATTTAAAATGGTTCCCATGACCAGATGGGTCAATTCCAACACTCCACCATCTCAGAATATTCTCGTAGGATGGTATGCTTCTAATTCAAATGATAAAATCGACATTCTATCGCCTCCAAAAAATATTAGCCTTAGGACTTGTCCATTATCGTAAATTTCTTGAAATTTAAAATGGTTCCCATGACCAGATGGGTCAATTCCAACACTCCACCATCTCAAAATATTCTCGGAGGATAGTATGCTTCTAATTCAAATGATAAAATTGACATTCTATCGCCTCCGAAAAATATTAGCCTTAGGACTTGTCCATTATCGTAAATTTCTTGAAATTTAAAATGGTTCCCATGACCAGATGGGTCAATTCCAACACTCCACCATCTCAGAATATTCTCGTAGGATGGTATGCTTCTAATTCAAATGATAAAATCGACATTCTATCGCCTCCAAAAAATATTAGCTTTAGGACTTGTCCATTATCGTAAATTTCTTGAAATTTCAAATGGTTCCCATGACCAGATGGGTCAATTCCAACACTCCACCATCTCAGAATATTCTCGTAGGATGGTATGCTTCTAATTCAAATGATAAAATCGACATTCTATCGCCTCCAAAAAATATTAGCCTTAGGACTTGTCCATTTTCGTGAATTTCTTGAAATTTCAAATTATTCCCATGACCAGATGGGTCAATTCCAACACTCCACCATCTCAGAATATTCTCGTAGGATGGTATGCTTCTAATTCAAATGATAAAATCGACATTCTATCGCTTCCAAAAAATATTAGCCTTAGGACTTGTCCATTATCGTAAATTTCTTGAAATTTAAAATGGTTCCCATGACCAGATGGGTCAATTCCAACATTCCACCATCTCAGAATATTCTCAGAGGATAGTATGCTTCTAATTCAAATGATAAAATTGACATTCTATCGCCTCCGAAAAATATTAGCCTTAGGACTTGTCCATTATCGTAAATTTCTTGAAATTTAAAATGGTTCCCATGACCAGATGGGTCAATTCCAACACTCCACCATCTCAGAATATTCTCGTAGGATGGTATGCTTCTAATTCAAATGATAAAATCGACATTCTATCGCCTCCAAAAAATATTAGCCTTAGGACTTGTCCATTGTCGTAAATTTCTTGAAATTTAAAATGGTTCCCATGACCAGATGGGTCAATTCCAACACTCCACCATCTCAGAATATTCTCGTAGGATGGTATGCTTCTAATTCAAATGATAAAATCGACATTCTATCGCCTCCAAAAAATATTAGCCTTAGGACTTGTCCATTATCGTAAATTTCTTGAAATTTAAAATGGTTCCCATGACCAGATGGGTCAATTCCAACATTCCACCATCTCAGAATATTCTCAGAGGATAGTATGCTTCTAATTCAAATGATAAAATTGACATTCTATCGCCTCCGAAAAATATTAGCCTTAGGACTTGTCCATTATCGTAAATTTCTTGAAATTTAAAATGGTTCCCATGACCAGATGGGTCAATTCCAACACTCCACCATCTCAGAATATTCTCGTAGGATGGTATGCTTCTAATTCAAATGATAAAATCGACATTCTATCGCCTCCAAAAAATATTAGCCTTAGGACTTGTCCATTGTCGTAAATTTCTTGAAATTTAAAATGGTTCCCATGACCAGATGGGTCAATTCCAACACTCCACCATCTCAGAATATTCTCGTAGGATGGTATGCTTCTAATTCAAATGATAAAATCGACATTCTATCGCCTCCAAAAAATATTAACCTTAGGACTTGTCCATTATCGTAAATTTCTTGAAATTTCAAATGGTTCCCATGACCAGATGGGTCAATTCCAACACTCCACCATCTCAGAATATTCTCGTAGGATGGTATGCTTCTAATTCAAATGATAAAATCGACATTCTATCGCCTCCAAAAAATATTAGCCTTAGGACTTGTCCATTATCGTAAATTTCTTGAAATTTCAAATGGTTCCCATGACCAGATGGGTCAATTCCAACACTCCATCATCTCAGAATATTCTCGGAGGATGGTATGCTTCTAATTCAAATGATAAAATCGACATTCTATCGCCTCCAAAAAATATTAGCTTTAGGACTTGTCCATTATCGTAAATTTCTTGAAATTTCAAATGGTTCCCATGACCAGATGGGTCAATTCCAACATTCCACCATCTCAGAATATTCTCGGAGGATAGTATGCTTCTAATTCAAATGATAAAATTGACATTCTATCGCCTCCGAAAAATATTAGCCTTAGGACTTGTCCATTTTCGTGAATTTCTTGAAATTTCAAATGGTTCCCATGACCAGATAGGTCAATTCCAACACTCCACCATTTCAGAATATTCTCGTAGGATGGTGTGCTTCTAATTTAAATGATAAAACTGTCTTATCATCGGCTACAAAAAATGTCAGTTGTAATTAAAAGTTATTGGTATCTTTTTATTGGTATCTTCACCCACATGGAGATGGAGCTGCTTTATCGTTCTCGAGAATCGCGGTAGTTCTTCAAGAAACTAAACGCCTCGCACAAAGGCTTTGTGCCGCGGGCCGAAATGTGCAGAAACAATAAAGGAGGCATCTTGACGAACGAACGCGAGGTGATCGAAAGGTGGAGGCAGCACTACGATGAACACCTGAACAGCACGCAGACAGGAGACCGAGACGGCGTTGAGGAGGACTAGACCGGTGCAATGAACAACGACGACGTACCACCCCCGACGATGGGTGAAG
>NW_026599941.1:0-12875 GCF_029784135.1 Toxorhynchites rutilus septentrionalis
GGATGAAAGTGTGTTTAGAACAGTTCATTTTACTTTGCATCAAATGCGATGATGGGAAATTGAATGAATAGTCCCCCACATAATCATTGCTTTAAATTCAACTAAAATAATGTCTTTTTGTGGGAATAATGAAATGTGTATTACATTTCGATGAAAAAAAAACCATTTGTGAAAGGAAAAAAAAGAAGATGCCAACGACACGCGACGTTCCCAAGCGGTCACCCATCTAAGTACTGATCGCGCCCGATGTTGCTTAACTTCGGTGATCGGACGAGAACCGGTGTTTTCAACATGGTATGATCGTTGACAAATTCAGCATCATTATGAAAAGGTTTTATGCTGTCTCTGGATGAAAGTGTGTTTAGAACAGTTCATTTTACTTTGCATCAAATGCGATGATGGGAAATTGAATGAATAGTCCCCCACATAATCATTGCTTTAAATTCAACTAAAATAATGTCTTTTTGTGGGAATAATGAAATGTGTATTACATTTCGATGAAAAAAAAACGATTTGTGAAAGAAAAAAAAAGAAGATGCCAACGACACGCGACGTTCCCAAGCGGTCACCCATCTAAGTACTGATCGCGCCCGATGTTGCTTAACTTCGGTGATCGGACGAGAACCGGTGTTTTCAACATGGTATGATCGTTGACAAATTCAGCATCATTATGAAAAGGTTTTATGCTGTCTCTGGATGAAAGTGTGTTTAGAACAGTTCATTTTACTTTGCATCAAATGCGATGATGGGAAATTGAATGAATAGTCCCCCACATAATCATTGCTTTAAATTCAACTAAAATAATGTCTTTTGGGGGGAATAATGAAATGTGTATTACATTTCGATGAAAAAAAACGATTTGTGAAAGAAAAAAAAAGAAGATGCCAACGACACGCGACGTTCCCAAGCGGTCACCCATCTAAGTACTGATCGCGCCCGATGTTGCTTAACTTCGGTGATCGGACGAGAACCGGTGTTTTCAACATGGTATGATCGTTGACAAATTCAGCATCATTATGAAAAGGTTTTATGCTGTCTCTGGATGAAAGTGTGTTTAGAACAGTTCATTTTACTTTGCATCAAATGCGATGATGGGAAATTGAATGAATAGTCCCCCACATAATCATTGCTTTAAATTCAACTAAAATAATGTCTTTTTGTGGGAATAATGAAATGTGTATTACATTTCGATGAAAAAAAAACGATTTGTGAAAGAAAAAAAAAGAAGATGCCAACGACACGCGACGTTCCCAAGCGGTCACCCATCTAAGTACTGATCGCGCCCGATGTTGCTTAACTTCGGTGATCGGACGAGAACCGGTGTTTTCAACATGGTATGATCGTTGACAAATTCAGCATCATTATGAAAAGGTTTTATGCTGTCTCTGGATGAAAGTGTGTTTAGAACAGTTCATTTTACTTTGCATCAAATGCGATGATGGGAAATTGAATGAATAGTCCCCCACATAATCATTGCTTTAAATTCAACTAAAATAATGTCTTTTGGGGGGAATAATGAAATGTGTATTACATTTCGATGAAAAAAAACGATTTGTGAAAGAAAAAAAAAGAAGATGCCAACGACACGCGACGTTCCCAAGCGGTCACCCATCTAAGTACTGATCGCGCCCGATGTTGCTTAACTTCGGTGATCGGACGAGAACCGGTGTTTTCAACATGGTATGATCGTTGACAAATTCAGCATCATTATGAAAAGGTTTTATGCTGTCTCTGGATGAAAGTGTGTTTAGAACAGTTCATTTTACTTTGCATCAAATGCGATGATGGGAAATTGAATGAATAGTCCCCCACATAATCATTGCTTTAAATTCAACTAAAATAATGTCTTTTTGTGGGAATAATGAAATGTGTATTACATTTCGATGAAAAAAAAAAACGATTTGTGAAAGAAAAAAAAAGAAGATGCCAACGACACGCGACGTTCCCAAGCGGTCACCCATCTAAGTACTGATCGCGCCCGATGTTGCTTAACTTCGGTGATCGGACGAGAACCGGTGTTTTCAACATGGTATGATCGTTGACAAATTCAGCATCATTATGAAAAGGTTTTATGCTGTCTCTGGATGAAAGTGTGTTTAGAACAGTTCATTTTACT
Organism: Toxorhynchites rutilus septentrionalis; assembly: GCF_029784135.1. NCBI lineage: Eukaryota > Metazoa > Arthropoda > Insecta > Diptera > Culicidae > Toxorhynchites > Toxorhynchites rutilus. The sequence continues at coordinate 2,117 of NW_026599941.1, forward strand.
TTGCATCAAATGCGATGATGGGAAATTGAATGAATAGTCCCCCACATAATCATTGCTTTAAATTCAACTAAAATAATGTCTTTTGGGGGGAATAATGAAATGTGTATTACATTTCGATGAAAAAAAACGATTTGTGAAAGAAAAAAAAAGAAGATGCCAACGACACGCGACGTTCCCAAGCGGTCACCCATCTAAGTACTGATCGCGCCCGATGTTGCTTAACTTCGGTGATCGGACGAGAACCGGTGTTTTCAACATGGTATGATCGTTGACAAATTCAGCATCATTATGAAAAGGTTTTATGCTGTCTCTGGATGAAAGTGTGTTTAGAACAGTTCATTTTACTTTGCATCAAATGCGATGATGGGAAATTGAATGAATAGTCCCCCACATAATCATTGCTTTAAATTCAACTAAAATAATGTCTTTTTGTGGGAATAATGAAATGTGTATTACATTTCGATGAAAAAAAAAACGATTTGTGAAAGAAAAAAAAAGAAGATGCCAACGACACGCGACGTTCCCAAGCGGTCACCCATCTAAGTACTGATCGCGCCCGATGTTGCTTAACTTCGGTGATCGGACGAGAACCGGTGTTTTCAACATGGTATGATCGTTGACAAATTCAGCATCATTATGAAAAGGTTTTATGCTGTCTCTGGATGAAAGTGTGTTTAGAACAGTTCATTTTACTTTGCATCAAATGCGATGATGGGAAATTGAATGAATAGTCCCCACATAATCATTGCTTTAAATTCAACTAAAATAATGTCTTTTTGTGGGAATAATGAAATGTGTATTACATTTCGATGAAAAAAAAAACGATTTGTGAAAGAAAAAAAAAGAAGATGCCAACGACACGCGACGTTCCCAAGCGGTCACCCATCTAAGTACTGATCGCGCCCGATGTTGCTTAACTTCGGTGATCGGACGAGAACCGGTGTTTTCAACATGGTATGATCGTTGACAAATTCAGCATCATTATGAAAAGGTTTTATGCTGTCTCTGGATGAAAGTGTGTTTAGAACAGTTCATTTTACTTTGCATCAAATGCGATGATGGGAAATTGAATGAATAGTCCCCCACATAATCATTGCTTTAAATTCAACTAAAATAATGTCTTTTGGGGGGAATAATGAAATGTGTATTACATTTCGATGAAAAAAAACGATTTGTGAAAGAAAAAAAAAGAAGATGCCAACGACACGCGACGTTCCCAAGCGGTCACCCATCTAAGTACTGATCGCGCCCGATGTTGCTTAACTTCGGTGATCGGACGAGAACCGGTGTTTTCAACATGGTATGATCGTTGACAAATTCAGCATCATTATGAAAAGGTTTTATGCTGTCTCTGGATGAAAGTGTGTTTAGAACAGTTCATTTTACTTTGCATCAAATGCGATGATGGGAAATTGAATGAATAGTCCCCACATAATCATTGCTTTAAATTCAACTAAAATAATGTCTTTTGGGGGGAATAATGAAATGTGTATTACATTTCGATGAAAAAAAACGATTTGTGAAAGAAAAAAAAAGAAGATGCCAACGACACGCGACGTTCCCAAGCGGTCACCCATCTAAGTACTGATCGCGCCCGATGTTGCTTAACTTCGGTGATCGGACGAGAACCGGTGTTTTCAACATGGTATGATCGTTGACAAATTCAGCATCATTATGAAAAGGTTTTATGCTGTCTCTGGATGAAAGTGTGTTTAGAACAGTTCATTTTACTTTGCATCAAATGCGATGATGGGAAATTGAATGAATAGTCCCCACATAATCATTGCTTTAAATTCAACTAAAATAATGTCTTTTTGTGGGAATAATGAAATGTGTATTACATTTCGATGAAAAAAAAAACGATTTGTGAAAGAAAAAAAAAGAAGATGCCAACGACACGCGACGTTCCCAAGCGGTCACCCATCTAAGTACTGATCGCGCCCGATGTTGCTTAACTTCGGTGATCGGACGAGAACCGGTGTTTTCAACATGGTATGATCGTTGACAAATTCAGCATCATTATGAAAAGGTTTTATGCTGTCTCTGGATGAAAGTGTGTTTAGAACAGTTCATTTTACTTTGCATCAAATGCGATGATGGGAAATTGAATGAATAGTCCCCACATAATCATTGCTTTAAATTCAACTAAAATAATGTCTTTTGGGGGGAATAATGAAATGTGTATTACATTTCGATGAAAAAAAACGATTTGTGAAAGAAAAAAAAAGAAGATGCCAACGACACGCGACGTTCCCAAGCGGTCACCCATCTAAGTACTGATCGCGCCCGATGTTGCTTAACTTCGGTGATCGGACGAGAACCGGTGTTTTCAACATGGTATGATCGTTGACAAATTCAGCATCATTATGAAAAGGTTTTATGCTGTCTCTGGATGAAAGTGTGTTTAGAACAGTTCATTTTACTTTGCATCAAATGCGATGATGGGAAATTGAATGAATAGTCCCCCACATAATCATTGCTTTAAATTCAACTAAAATAATGTCTTTTGGGGGGAATAATGAAATGTGTATTACATTTCGATGAAAAAAAACGATTTGTGAAAGAAAAAAAAAGAAGATGCCAACGACACGCGACGTTCCCAAGCGGTCCACCCATCTAAGTACTGATCGCGCCCGATGTTGCTTAACTTCGGTGATCGGACGAGAACCGGTGTTTTCAACATGGTATGATCGTTGACAAATTCAGCATCATTATGAAAAGGTTTTATGCTGTCTCTGGATGAAAGTGTGTTTAGAACAGTTCATTTTACTTTGCATCAAATGCGATGATGGGAAATTGAATGAATAGTCCCCCACATAATCATTGCTTTAAATTCAACTAAAATAATGTCTTTTTGTGGGAATAATGAAATGTGTATTACATTTCGATGAAAAAAAAACGATTTGTGAAAGAAAAAAAAGAAGATGCCAACGACACGCGACGTTCCCAAGCGGTCACCCATCTAAGTACTGATCGCGCCCGATGTTGCTTAACTTCGGTGATCGGACGAGAACCGGTGTTTTCAACATGGTATGATCGTTGACAAATTCAGCATCATTATGAAAAGGTTTTATGCTGTCTCTGGATGAAAGTGTGTTTAGAACAGTTCATTTTACTTTGCATCAAATGCGATGATGGGAAATTGAATGAATAGTCCCCCACATAATCATTGCTTTAAATTCAACTAAAATAATGTCTTTTTGTGGGAATAATGAAATGTGTATTACATTTCGATGAAAAAAAAACGATTTGTGAAAGAAAAAAAAAGAAGATGCCAACGACACGCGACGTTCCCAAGCGGTCACCCATCTAAGTACTGATCGCGCCCGATGTTGCTTAACTTCGGTGATCGGACGAGAACCGGTGTTTTCAACATGGTATGATCGTTGACAAATTCAGCATCATTATGAAAAGGTTTTATGCTGTCTCTGGATGAAAGTGTGTTTAGAACAGTTCATTTTACTTTGCATCAAATGCGATGATGGGAAATTGAATGAATAGTCCCCCACATAATCATTGCTTTAAATTCAACTAAAATAATGTCTTTTGGGGGGAATAATGAAATGTGTATTACATTTCGATGAAAAAAAACGATTTGTGAAAGAAAAAAAAAGAAGATGCCAACGACACGCGACGTTCCCAAGCGGTCACCCATCTAAGTACTGATCGCGCCCGATGTTGCTTAACTTCGGTGATCGGACGAGAACCGGTGTTTTCAACATGGTATGATCGTTGACAAATCCAGCATCTTTATAAAGAGGTTTTATGCTGTCTCTGGATGAAAGTGTGTTTAGAACAGTTCATTTTACTTTGCATCAAATGCGATGATGGGAAATTGAATGAATAGTCCCCCACATAATCATTGCTTTAAATTCAACTAAAATAATGTCTTTTGGGGGGAATAATGAAATGTGTATTACATTTCGATGAAAAAAAAACGATTTGTGAAAGAAAAAAAAAGAAGATGCCAACGACACGCGACGTTCCCAAGCGGTCACCCATCTAAGTACTGATCGCGCCCGATGTTGCTTAACTTCGGTGATCGGACGAGAACCGGTGTTTTCAACATGGTATGATCGTTGACAAATTCAGCATCATTATGAAAAGGTTTTATGCTGTCTCTGGATGAAAGTGTGTTTAGAACAGTTCATTTTACTTTGCATCAAATGCGATGATGGGAAATTGAATGAATAGTCCCCCACATAATCATTGCTTTAAATTCAACTAAAATAATGTCTTTTGGGGGGAATAATGAAATGTGTATTACATTTCGATGAAAAAAAACGATTTGTGAAAGAAAAAAAAAGAAGATGCCAACGACACGCGACGTTCCCAAGCGGTCACCCATCTAAGTACTGATCGCGCCCGATGTTGCTTAACTTCGGTGATCGGACGAGAACCGGTGTTTTCAACATGGTATGATCGTTGACAAATCCAGCATCTTTATAAAGAGGTTTTATGCTGTCTCTGGATGAAAGTGTGTTTAGAACAGTTCATTTTACTTTGCATCAAATGCGATGATGGGAAATTGAATGAATAGTCCCCCACATAATCATTGCTTTAAATTCAACTAAAATAATGTCTTTTGGGGGGAATAATGAAATGTGTATTACATTTCGATGAAAAAAAACGATTTGTGAAAGAAAAAAAAAGAAGATGCCAACGACACGCGACGTTCCCAAGCGGTCACCCATCTAAGTACTGATCGCGCCCGATGTTGCTTAACTTCGGTGATCGGACGAGAACCGGTGTTTTCAACATGGTATGATCGTTGACAAATTCAGCATCATTATGAAAAGGTTTTATGCTGTCTCTGGATGAAAGTGTGTTTAGAACAGTTCATTTTACTTTGCATCAAATGCGATGATGGGAAATTGAATGAATAGTCCCCCACATAATCATTGCTTTAAATTCAACTAAAATAATGTCTTTTTGTGGGAATAATGAAATGTGTATTACATTTCGATGAAAAAAAAAAACGATTTGTGAAAGAAAAAAAAAGAAGATGCCAACGACACGCGACGTTCCCAAGCGGTCACCCATCTAAGTACTGATCGCGCCCGATGTTGCTTAACTTCGGTGATCGGACGAGAACCGGTGTTTTCAACATGGTATGATCGTTGACAAATCCAGCATCTTTATAAAGAGGTTTTATGCTGTCTCTGGATGAAAGTGTGTTTAGAACAGTTCATTTTACTTTGCATCAAATGCGATGATGGGAAATTGAATGAATAGTCCCCCACATAATCATTGCTTTAAATTCAACTAAAATAATGTCTTTTGGGGGGAATAATGAAATGTGTATTACATTTCGATGAAAAAAAACGATTTGTGAAAGAAAAAAAAAGAAGATGCCAACGACACGCGACGTTCCCAAGCGGTCACCCATCTAAGTACTGATCGCGCCCGATGTTGCTTAACTTCGGTGATCGGACGAGAACCGGTGTTTTCAACATGGTATGATCGTTGACAAATCCAGCATCTTTATAAAGAGGTTTTATGCTGTCTCTGGATGAAAGTGTGTTTAGAACAGTTCATTTTACTTTGCATCAAATGCGATGATGGGAAATTGAATGAATAGTCCCCCACATAATCATTGCTTTAAATTCAACTAAAATAATGTCTTTTGGGGGGAATAATGAAATGTGTATTACATTTCGATGAAAAAAAACGATTTGTGAAAGAAAAAAAAAGAAGATGCCAACGACACGCGACGTTCCCAAGCGGTCACCCATCTAAGTACTGATCGCGCCCGATGTTGCTTAACTTCGGTGATCGGACGAGAACCGGTGTTTTCAACATGGTATGATCGTTGACAAATCCAGCATCTTTATAAAGAGGTTTTATGCTGTCTCTGGATGAAAGTGTGTTTAGAACAGTTCATTTTACTTTGCATCAAATGCGATGATGGGAAATTGAATGAATAGTCCCCCACATAATCATTGCTTTAAATTCAACTAAAATAATGTCTTTTGGGGGGAATAATGAAATGTGTATTACATTTCGATGAAAGAAAATCGATTTGTGAAAGAAAAAAAAAGAAGATGCCAACGACACGCGACGTTCCCAAGCGGTCACCCATCTAAGTACTGATCGCGCCCGATGTTGCTTAACTTCGGTGATCGGACGAGAACCGGTGTTTTCAACATGGTATGATCGTTGACAAATCCAGCATCTTTATAAAGAGGTTTTATGCTGTCTCTGGATGAAAGTGTGTTTAGAACAGTTCATTTCACTTTGCATCAAATGCGATGATGGGAAATTGAATGAATAGTCCCCCACATAATCATTGCTTTAAATTCAACTAAAATAATGTCTTTTGGGGGGAATAATGAAATGTGTATTACATTTCGATGAAAAAAAACGATTTGTGAAAGAAAAAAAAAGAAGATGCCAACGACACGCGACGTTCCCAAGCGGTCACCCATCTAAGTACTGATCGCGCCCGATGTTGCTTAACTTCGGTGATCGGACGAGAACCGGTGTTTTCAACATGGTATGATCGTTGACAAATCCAGCATCTTTATAAAGAGGTTTTATGCTGTCTCTGGATGAAAGTGTGTTTAGAACAGTTCATTTTACTTTGCATCAAATGCGATGATGGGAAATTGAATGAATAGTCCCCCACATAATCATTGCTTTAAATTCAACTAAAATAATGTCTTTTGGGGGGAATAATGAAATGTGTATTACATTTCGATGAAAGAAAATCGATTTGTGAAAGAAAAAAAAAAGAAGATGCCAACGACACGCGACGTTCCCAAGCGGTCACCCATCTAAGTACTGATCGCGCCCGATGTTGCTTAACTTCGGTGATCGGACGAGAACCGGTGTTTTCAACATGGTATGATCGTTGACAAATTCAGCATCATTATGAAAAGGTTTTATGCTGTCTCTGGATGAAAGTGTGTTTAGAACAGTTCATTTTACTTTGCATCAAATGCGATGATGGGAAATTGAATGAATAGTCCCCCACATAATCATTGCTTTAAATTCAACTAAAATAATGTCTTTTGGGGGGAATAATGAAATGTGTATTACATTTCGATGAAAGAAAATCGATTTGTGAAAGAAAAAAAAAAGAAGATGCCAACGACACGCGACGTTCCCAAGCGGTCACCCATCTAAGTACTGATCGCGCCCGATGTTGCTTAACTTCGGTGATCGGACGAGAACCGGTGTTTTCAACATGGTATGATCGTTGACAAATCCAGCATCTTTATAAAGAGGTTTTATGCTGTCTCTGGATGAAAGTGTGTTTAGAACAGTTCATTTTACTTTGCATCAAATGCGATGATGGGAAATTGAATGAATAGTCCCCCACATAATCATTGCTTTAAATTCAACTAAAATAATGTCTTTTGGGGGGAATAATGAAATGTGTATTACATTTCGATGAAAGAAAATCGATTTGTGAAAGAAAAAAAAAAGAAGATGCCAACGACACGCGACGTTCCCAAGCGGTCACCCATCTAAGTACTGATCGCGCCCGATGTTGCTTAACTTCGGTGATCGGACGAGAACCGGTGTTTTCAACATGGTATGATCGTTGACAAATTCAGCATCATTATGAAAAGGTTTTATGCTGTCTCTGGATGAAAGTGTGTTTAGAACAGTTCATTTTACTTTGCATCAAATGCGATGATGGGAAATTGAATGAATAGTCCCCCACATAATCATTGCTTTAAATTCAACTAAAATAATGTCTTTTGGGGGGAATAATGAAATGTGTATTACATTTCGATGAAAAAAAACGATTTGTGAAAGAAAAAAAAAGAAGATGCCAACGACACGCGACGTTCCCAAGCGGTCACCCATCTAAGTACTGATCGCGCCCGATGTTGCTTAACTTCGGTGATCGGACGAGAACCGGTGTTTTCAACATGGTATGATCGTTGACAAATCCAGCATCTTTATAAAGAGGTTTTATGCTGTCTCTGGATGAAAGTGTGTTTAGAACAGTTCATTTCACTTTGCATCAAATGCGATGATGGGAAATTGAATGAATAGTCCCCCACATAATCATTGCTTTAAATTCAACTAAAATAATGTCTTTTGGGGGGAATAATGAAATGTGTATTACATTTCGATGAAAGAAAATCGATTTGTGAAAGAAAAAAAAAAGAAGATGCCAACGACACGCGACGTTCCCAAGCGGTCACCCATCTAAGTACTGATCGCGCCCGATGTTGCTTAACTTCGGTGATCGGACGAGAACCGGTGTTTTCAACATGGTATGATCGTTGACAAATCCAGCATCTTTATAAAGAGGTTTTATGCTGTCTCTGGATGAAAGTGTGTTTAGAACAGTTCATTTCACTTTGCATCAAATGCGATGATGGGAAATTGAATGAATAGTCCCCCACATAATCATTGCTTTAAATTCAACTAAAATAATGTCTTTTGGGGGGAATAATGAAATGTGTATTACATTTCGATGAAAGAAAATCGATTTGTGAAAGAAAAAAAAAGAAGATGCCAACGACACGCGACGTTCCCAAGCGGTCACCCATCTAAGTACTGATCGCGCCCGATGTTGCTTAACTTCGGTGATCGGACGAGAACCGGTGTTTTCAACATGGTATGATCGTTGACAAATCCAGCATCTTTATAAAGAGGTTTTATGCTGTCTCTGGATGAAAGTGTGTTTAGAACAGTTCATTTTACTTTGCATCAAATGCGATGATGGGAAATTGAATGAATAGTCCCCCACATAATCATTGCTTTAAATTCAACTAAAATAATGTCTTTTGGGGGGAATAATGAAATGTGTATTACATTTCGATGAAAGAAAATCGATTTGTGAAAGAAAAAAAAAAGAAGATGCCAACGACACGCGACGTTCCCAAGCGGTCACCCATCTAAGTACTGATCGCGCCCGATGTTGCTTAACTTCGGTGATCGGACGAGAACCGGTGTTTTCAACATGGTATGATCGTTGACAAATCCAGCATCTTTATAAAGAGGTTTTATGCTGTCTCTGGATGAAAGTGTGTTTAGAACAGTTCATTTTACTTTGCATCAAATGCGATGATGGGAAATTGAATGAATAGTCCCCCACATAATCATTGCTTTAAATTCAACTAAAATAATGTCTTTTGGGGGGAATAATGAAATGTGTATTACATTTCGATGAAAAAAAACGATTTGTGAAAGAAAAAAAAAGAAGATGCCAACGACACGCGACGTTCCCAAGCGGTCACCCATCTAAGTACTGATCGCGCCCGATGTTGCTTAACTTCGGTGATCGGACGAGAACCGGTGTTTTCAACATGGTATGATCGTTGACAAATTCAGCATCATTATGAAAAGGTTTTATGCTGTCTCTGGATGAAAGTGTGTTTAGAACAGTTCATTTTACTTTGCATCAAATGCGATGATGGGAAATTGAATGAATAGTCCCCCACATAATCATTGCTTTAAATTCAACTAAAATAATGTCTTTTGGGGGGAATAATGAAATGTGTATTACATTTCGATTAAAAAAACAAACGATTTGTGAAAGAAAAAAAAAGAAGATGCCAACGACACGCGACGTTCCCAAGCGGTCACCCATCTAAGTACTGATCGCGCCCGATGTTGCTTAACTTCGGTGATCGGACGAGAACCGGTGTTTTCAACATGGTATGATCGTTGACAAATTCAGCATCATTATGAAAAGGTTTTATGCTGTCTCTGGATGAAAGTGTGTTTAGAACAGTTCATTTTACTTTGCATCAAATGCGATGATGGGAAATTGAATGAATAGTCCCCCACATAATCATTGCTTTAAATTCAACTAAAATAATGTCTTTTGGGGGGAATAATGAAATGTGTATTACATTTCGATTAAAAAAACAAACGATTTGTGAAAGAAAAAAAAAGAAGATGCCAACGACACGCGACGTTCCCAAGCGGTCACCCATCTAAGTACTGATCGCGCCCGATGTTGCTTAACTTCGGTGATCGGACGAGAACCGGTGTTTTCAACATGGTATGATCGTTGACAAATCCAGCATCTTTATAAAGAGGTTTTATGCTGTCTCTGGATGAAAGTGTGTTTAGAACAGTTCATTTCACTTTGCATCAAATGCGATGATGGGAAATTGAATGAATAGTCCCCCCACATAATCATTGCTTTAAATTCAACTAAAATAATGTCTTTTGGGGGGAATAATGAAATGTGTATTACATTTCGATGAAAGAAAATCGATTTGTGAAAGAAAAAAAAAAGAAGATGCCAACGACACGCGACGTTCCCAAGCGGTCACCCATCTAAGTACTGATCGCGCCCGATGTTGCTTAACTTCGGTGATCGGACGAGAACCGGTGTTTTCAACATGGTATGATCGTTGACAAATCCAGCATCTTTATAAAGAGGTTTTATGCTGTCTCTGGATGAAAGTGTGTTTAGAACAGTTCATTTTACTTTGCATCAAATGCGATGATGGGAAATTGAATGAATAGTCCCCCACATAATCATTGCTTTAAATTCAACTAAAATAATGTCTTTTGGGGGGAATAATGAAATGTGTATTACATTTCGATGAAAAAAAAACGATTTGTGAAAGAAAAAAAAAAGAAGATGCCAACGACACGCGACGTTCCCAAGCGGTCACCCATCTAAGTACTGATCGCGCCCGATGTTGCTTAACTTCGGTGATCGGACGAGAACCGGTGTTTTCAACATGGTATGATCGTTGACAAATCCAGCATCTTTATAAAGAGGTTTTATGCTGTCTCTGGATGAAAGTGTGTTTAGAACAGTTCATTTCACTTT
>NW_026599942.1:0-12783 GCF_029784135.1 Toxorhynchites rutilus septentrionalis
CAAAAATATGCTTTAAAAGGATAAAATAAGTATTTTAAATACCCATATCTATAATATAATCGTTTCCAAAACAAATTTGGGATTTTTTTTTAGCAAATAAATCTAATCTGACAACCGTTACAGCGTTATGCAGATTCTCATTGTCTGAACCAAAACATTCTATCTTATTATATGAGCAGGAATACAACCAAAACAACGTTAGGAAGCCAAGCCAAGCATATGTAGCGTAAGTATTAAAAACTAATTCTAAAACATATCCTAATACTATTGGTGTGTTGCAAAAGTTTTGGAAAGGATGGATCAATACTTATGCACTGCTTTCGGGGCCACATGTATATATTAAACAGTGGTCGGTAAATGGCTGAATACAGCGAACATATAACTCATTATGATGATCCATTTATGATGGTAGCCTATGATTCAGCAACTCCTATCTCTACCTCCCCGTGGTACCGACTGGGATACAAGCAACCTTCGGAAAGATCGAGTAACCAACCTCGGTGGGACCTTAGGTCGTATGCAGACAGAGAAGGGGGCACTCGGGCCCCAAAGCTTAAGGTGTGTATACGATCCGTGCCGATAGTTGAATGGTGGAAGGGGCGATACAAATATGAAGCCGCGAACGGACCCTGTGGGGTACCGGGGCAAACCTCACAGTAATGTTGCCCTTGCTGTGGTATGGCAGGGTAGTCCACAGTCGACCATATATTTTCCCTAGCGACTCGTGGGAACCACATGAAAAGCAAAACCAACCCAATGCGAAGATCGAAGCGTATTCATCACCCTAAGAAGTGTCCTTGTTGTGTTAACTCAGTGGCATCGTCGTCCTCATCGTCGTCCTCATCGTCATCATCGTCCTCATCATCATCGTCCTCGTCCTCGTCCTCGTCCTCGTCCTCGTCCTCGTCCTCGTCCTCATCGCTATTCCCTTCTCCGGTTATAGATATAAATCCGGATGAAGAATCGAAGAGCGAGCAGCAGTGGTCTGACCACCCATTAGCACCGTCATCGCCATCCGAAATGACACAAGACCCACTGTACGAAGAATCGAAGAGCGAGCAGCAATGGTCTGACCACCCCTTAGCATCGCCATCGTCATCCGAAATGACACAAGACCCACTACACGTGGAATCGAATAGTGAGCAGCAATGGTCTGACCACCCCTTAGCAACGCCACCCTTATCAGTATCATGGGAACCACTAGCATCGTCATCCAGAGTGATGCAACTACCCCAGTCCCCTTCTGTAGACATAGAGTCGTTTGATACACAGCAGACGATCCAATTAGACTCTCTGAAAGAACTCAGAGTTGTCCTAGAGCCGATAGATGCTAGTCAATATGATATACAAACCATAAGACTATCTAGAACTGAAACAAGAATGTTCATCTTGCACCACTACGACATGGGTGATTCAGTGTCGGACACCCTCTTGGCATTGAATTCCACATATGGACAAACTGTTACTCGTAGAACGGTTACGATGTGGTACAAAAGGTTCGATACCGACAGGAACTGCGCGGATCGTCCACGCAAAGGCCGTCCGAAGGCAATCGATAACACAGCAACACTGCTTGCTGATGTGAAACAAAACAGCCAGCAATCTACGAGGTCTATGGCCCAGAAATACAACTGTTCGGCAGCGACTGTTATGCGAACGTTGCATAAACTAAACTATGTGCCAAAAAGAATGGGATACCACCCACACAAGCTAGACCCAGTCAACCTTGCAAAGCGGGTGAAACTAGCCCAACGACTACTCAGACAAAGTGAACGAGACCAGGGTATGCTCGATAATTTGGTCACTTGTGATGAATCTAAGATACCCATGTTTGCGCCTCACAGAGGCATACATTGGATCGTAAAAGGCGCCATGCCGAAGACAATCGCCAAAGACAGGATGAATCGCAAGTGGAACATGCTCTGTGTGTTTTGGGATCGACGAGGCATTATACACTGGGAATTGCTAGACAAGGGTGTATCTGTTAACCGTAAACGATATCAGAAGCAGCTGGAAAAGGTGGCTGGTATACTGGGAGTGAGTAAACATAGGCCGGTACCCCTACTACACGATAACGCTCCGTGCCATAGGGCACATGAAACGATAGATAAGGCGAGGAGCCTGGGATTTAACATATTGAACCATCCTCCTTACTCACCAGACATCAGTCCATCGGACTACCATTTATTCAGGTCATTGAGTAATAAGCTTAGGAATAAACTCTTCAGGACTAAGGACGAGATGAGCGCATTCCTAAAAGAGTTCTTCGATAGCAAGCCTCCTACGTTCTATGCCAGAGGCATAGATTCCCTACCTGCGAGGTGGAAGCGGGTCATAAAATACGGTGGTAAATACTGCTTCTAGGTCAGTGTTATGTCATGTATGTTATGTGTTGTGTATCGTCCAATAAAAAAGAGAGAAGCCCCCCTAAATGTGTGGGGCTTCTCTCTTTTTTATTAAATTCCCCTGCGCCTTAATCTATGCAACACGCATTACATCTGGTTCTACGGCTAAGTCCCAGAAACGAGGTCATAAGTCGAAAAAATTCTAAGTCCGAACAATATTCTAAGTCCAAGAAATATGTTCCCGGATCACCCCCCATCGGAATCCGACCCACACCCGGCACTGGTACTGATTACGGTGTCCCAAGTTGCCCCGATCGAACGAGGTGTCTCTGCTAGCGGTATAAGCTGTGCACCATGTCCTGGAATGCAAAGTAGCATGTTTTGGCAAAGTCCCCCCCCCCAGCACAGCACAGCACAACAGTTTGTTCAATTTCTCACTGCGCGACCCAGCACGCAGTACGTGTAACAATGCCCCATCAGCATCGGCGCGGCACAGTAGCTTGTGCAGTATTGCCCTTGCGATGCGCTATGTGATGGGCGGGTGCGTCGTGTCCCGTAAGAGAGAAGTCCCACCGTGGTAGCTTAGTGCTGCCCGCGCTGGCTGCTTCTCTCTTTTTTCATTAAATCGCATTGCGCCTGGTAGTATGCAATCGTGCGTGTGTGTGAAATCATCCCATGGCCGGGAATAACAACTGTCAAGTGTTGTCCCCCAGCACAACACAGCACACAACAGTCTGCGCGAGCCAACGCCCGCAGTACGCAGCATCGGCGATAAGTACGATAATGCTATAACACCAAGTGCGTGTGTGAAGCCATTCCCCTCGCTGGATATTACTTTACTTTTTTTTTATTTCATCCTGCGCCTGGTAGTATGCAACCGCGTATGTGTGTGAAACCATTCCATGTCCTGGAATGACAAGTCTCAAGTGCACAACACCCGCACACCAGCACCCGCAGTACGCAATGTGTAAAACACTGCCCCGCCGACAATAACACTAAGTCCCAGAAAGCGTCCATGTCCCCCCAGCATACAGCACACAACAGCGCAACAGTTTGTTCAATTTCTCACTGCGCGACCCAGCGCGCAGTACGTGTAACATTGCCCCATCAGCATCGGCGCGGCACAGTAGCTTGCGCAGTCTTGCCCGGGTGCGTCGTGTTCCGTAAGAGAGAAGTCCCACCGTGGTAGCTTAGTGCTGTCCGCGCTGGCGGCTTCTCTCTTTTTTCATTAAATCGCTTTGCGCCTGGTAGTATGCAATCGTACGTGTGTGTGAAATCATTCCATGTCCTGGAATGACAAGTCTCAAGTGCACAACACCCGCACACCAGCACCCGCAGTACGCAATGTGTAAAACACTGCCCCGCCGACAATAACACTAAGTGCCAGAAAGCGTCCAAGTCCCCCCAGCATACAGCACACAACAGCGCTGCGCGAGCCAACCCCCGCAGTACGCAATGTGTAAAACACTGCCCCGTCGACCATAACACTAAGACCCAGAACGCGTCCACGTCCAGGAATGCAAAGTGTCAAGTGTTGGAAAAGTCCCCCACACAGCGCACACAACACAACAGCGCAACGGTTTGTTGAATTTCTCACTGCGCAAGCCAGCACTCGCAGTACGCAGTGTGTATAACACTGCCCCGTCGGCAATAACACCAAGTCCCAGAACGCGTCCACGTCCCGGAATGCAAAGTGTCAAGTGTTGGAAAAGTCCCCCACACAGCGCACACAACACAACAGCGCAACGGTTTGTTGAATTTCTCACTGCGCAAGCCAGCACTCGCAGTACGCAATGTGTAAAACACTGCCCCGCCGACAATAACACTAAGTGCCAGAAAGCGTCCAAGTCCCCCCAGCATACAGCACACAACAGCGCTGCGCGAGCCAACCCCCGCAGTACGCAATGTGTAAAACACTGCCCCGTCGACCATAACACTAAGACCCAGAACGCGTCCACGTCCAGGAATGCAAAGTGTCAAGTGTTGGAAAAGTCCCCCACACAGCGCACACAACACAACAGCGCAACGGTTTGTTGAATTTCTCACTGCGCAAGCCAGCACTCGCAGTACGCAGTGTGTATAACACTGCCCCGTCGGCAATAACACCAAGTCCCAGAACGCGTCCACGTCCCGGAATGCAAAGTGTCAAGTGTTGGAAAAGTCCCCCACACAGCGCACACAACACAACAGCGCAACGGTTTGTTGAATTTCTCACTGCGCAAGCCAGCACTCGCAGTACGCAATGTGTAAAACACTGCCCCGCCGACAATAACACTAAGTGCCAGAAAGCGTCCAAGTCCCCCCAGCATACAGCACACAACAGCGCTGCGCGAGCCAACCCCCGCAGTACGCAATGTGTAAAACACTGCCCCGTCGACCATAACACTAAGACCCAGAACGCGTCCACGTCCAGGAATGCAAAGTGTCAAGTGTTGGAAAAGTCCCCCACACAGCGCACACAACACAACAGCGCAACGGTTTGTTGAATTTCTCACTGCGCAAGCCAGCACTCGCAGTACGCAGTGTGTATAACACTGCCCCGTCGGCAATAACACCAAGTCCCAGAACGCGTCCACGTCCCGGAATGCAAAGTGTCAAGTGTTGGAAAAGTCCCCCACACAGCGCACACAACACAACAGCGCAACGGTTTGTTGAATTTCTCACTGCGCAAGCCAGCACTCGCAGTACGCAATGTGTAAAACACTGCCCCGCCGACAATAACACTAAGTGCCAGAAAGCGTCCAAGTCCCCCCAGCATACAGCACACAACAGCGCTGCGCGAGCCAACCCCCGCAGTACGCAATGTGTAAAACACTGCCCCGTCGACCATAACACTAAGACCCAGAACGCGTCCACGTCCAGGAATGCAAAGTGTCAAGTGTTGGAAAAGTCCCCCACACAGCGCACACAACACAACAGCGCAACGGTTTGTTGAATTTCTCACTGCGCAAGCCAGCACTCGCAGTACGCAGTGTGTATAACACTGCCCCGTCGGCAATAACACCAAGTCCCAGAACGCGTCCACGTCCCGGAATGCAAAGTGTCAAGTGTTGGAAAAGTCCCCCACACAGCGCACACAACACAACAGCGCAACGGTTTGTTGAATTTCTCACTGCGCAAGCCAGCACTCGCAGTACGCAATGTGTAAAACACTGCCCCGCCGACAATAACACTAAGTGCCAGAAAGCGTCCAAGTCCCCCCAGCATACAGCACACAACAGCGCTGCGCGAGCCAACCCCCGCAGTACGCAATGTGTAAAACACTGCCCCGTCGACCATAACACTAAGACCCAGAACGCGTCCACGTCCAGGAATGCAAAGTGTCAAGTGTTGGAAAAGTCCCCCACACAGCGCACACAACACAACAGCGCAACGGTTTGTTGAATTTCTCACTGCGCAAGCCAGCACTCGCAGTACGCAGTGTGTATAACACTGCCCCGTCGGCAATAACACCAAGTCCCAGAACGCGTCCACGTCCCGGAATGCAAAGTGTCAAGTGTTGGAAAAGTCCCCCACACAGCGCACACAACACAACAGCGCAACGGTTTGTTGAATTTCTCACTGCGCAAGCCAGCACTCGCAGTACGCAATGTGTAAAACACTGCCCCGCCGACAATAACACTAAGTGCCAGAAAGCGTCCAAGTCCCCCCAGCATACAGCACACAACAGCGCTGCGCGAGCCAACCCCCGCAGTACGCAATGTGTAAAACACTGCCCCGTCGACCATAACACTAAGACCCAGAACGCGTCCACGTCCAGGAATGCAAAGTGTCAAGTGTTGGAAAAGTCCCCCACACAGCGCACACAACACAACAGCGCAACGGTTTGTTGAATTTCTCACTGCGCAAGCCAGCACTCGCAGTACGCAGTGTGTATAACACTGCCCCGTCGGCAATAACACCAAGTCCCAGAACGCGTCCACGTCCCGGAATGCAAAGTGTCAAGTGTTGGAAAAGTCCCCCACACAGCGCACACAACACAACAGCGCAACAGTCCGGCACTGATATTAAGTCCAATTCGATAACACAATAACACCAAGGCAACATCGAGGGTAAGAATGCGCGTGTCAAGTGTGATGAAAAGTCTCCCCCACACAGCGCACACAACACAACAGCGCAACAGTTTGTTTAATTTGTCACTGCGCGAGCCAGCACTCGCAGTACGCAGTGTGTGCATCGGCCCGGCACTGGTATTAAGTCCAATTCGATAATACAATAACACCAAGCCAACATCAAGCACAGCACAGCACAACAGTTTGTTTTATTTCTCACCCGCAGTACGCAGTGTGTATAACATCGACAACGGCGCGTACATGACTATTGAAAAAAAAAAACAACACATTCACACATTGGTCACACATCATCATCTTTACCTACGGGAAAACTGAAACTGTTGGAAAAAAGTTCAACTATTGAAAAAATGTCAACTATTGAAACAAGTAACCAACTATTGAAACAACCAACACCTTAGGCACGGCCCAAGTACAAGTACGAGTTCAATAGTAGGGTTACCCCCCATCGGAATATGACCGACACCCGGCACTGGTACCGATTGCGGTGCGTGAACATTTCCCGACCCAGCATGGTGTCTCGGCTAGCGGTACAAGTCTATCCAAGGCACTCCTATAACGATGTCCCCAGTGTGGTATATACCCATACCGAGGCAACGTTGGTATGACCATGTTTACACTATTGTGGGGAAAGTTGGTGAGTGAAAAGTTTGAGGCATAACTTGCGAAGCTTGTATGGATGTTCGGTAGTACGATGCCGTACGGGTGGGGTCAAGTTACTGTCGGTAGGGTCGAACGTCTATCGAATCCAGTGAGTCTGGTCGGCACCAGGGAGGGTAAACCTTTTGAGCTTGTATCGAATCCAGTGAGTTTCGTGTGTCGAACCCCTACCCTCACTACGTGGTGAGACGTACGTACTCCAGTGTGTGGTGTCGTGTCGTGCGTTGAACGTCGAAGGGGCATAAGGCGATTGTGGCTTTCTCGTGTGCCATGCGAACCCTGTGCAGTACGGTGTGTCGAACATTGAAATACCTCCCATGTAAGACGCATCGCATCAGTGCAGCTAGTAGCACCACACGGGTAGTTACCGCTCTCTCGCTCCGAGTTTTTTTTCTCCATTGTTATGCCTCCTCAGCGTATGCTGTAGGTATGCAGTAGGGGAAAAAAAGCGTGCGCTCGCTCGCTCGTCTGTGTGTGTTGGGTCGTTTACATCAATGTGGTGCAGCTACCTCGTGATAAGCGAGCGTGGACATGTGAACAATACCCCCTCTCACGCTTTTATGCGTGCTAGTAATTGTGTATGGGAATCTTTTGGCTAGTGTATGGCTATCGTGTATGCGAACGAGGAACGAATTTACCGAGGATGAACGTTGTGGTGATGTTGTGCGAAGTTAATATACATGCTAGACATAAGATAGGCATGTGGATGGGTCACATTCGACTGCAACGTGGTGCGTGAGCGATGATATGTGCGGGTAGTCACACTGATCGCGCATAGGATGGCTTCTATTGATTTGTTTCAAAAGAACCTTCCTCGAGGTGCACGAACTTTCTCAACACTTGAGATGCCTTATGCTAGACATAAGATAGGCATGTGGATGGGTCGTATTCGACTGTAACACGGTGCGTGAGCGATGATATGTGCGGGTAGTCACACTGATCGCGCATAGGATGGCTTCTATTGATTTGTTTCAAAAGAACCTTCCTCGAGGTGCACGAACTTTCTCAACACTTGAGATGCCTTATGCTAGACATAAGATAGGCATGTGGATGGGTCGTATTCGACTGTAACACGGTGCGTGAGCGATGATATGTGCGGGTAGTCACACTGATCGCGCATAGGATGGCTTCTATTGATTTGTTTCAAAAGAACCTTCCTCGAGGTGCACGAACTTTCTCAACACTTGAGATGCCTTATGCTAGACATAAGATAGGCATGTGGATGGGTCACATTCGACTGCAACGTGGTGCGTGAGCGATGATATGTGCGGGTAGTCACACTGATCGCGCATAGGATGGCTTCTATTGATTTGTTTCAAAAGAACCTTCCTCGAGGTGCACGAACTTTCTCAACACTTGAGATGCCTTATGCTAGACATAAGATAGGCATGTGGATGGGTCACATTCGACTGCAACGTGGTGCGTGAGCGATGATATGTGCGGGTAGTCACACTGATCGCGCATAGGATGGCTTCTATTGATTTGTTTCAAAAGAACCTTCCTCGAGGTGCACGAACTTTCTCAACACTTGAGATGCCTTATGCTAGACATAAGATAGGCATGTGGATGGGTCGTATTCGACTGTAACACGGTGCGTGAGCGATGATATGTGCGGGTAGTCACACTGATCGCGCATAGGATGGCTTCTATTGATTTGTTTCAAAAGAACCTTCCTCGAGGTGCACGAACTTTCTCAACACTTGAGATGCCTTATGCTAGACATAAGATAGGCATGTGGATGGGTCGTATTCGACTGTAACACGGTGCGTGAGCGATGATAGGTATGGGTGGACATATCATTCGCGTGTAGGATAGTAGATGCTGAGCAAATCATAAACTTTTGAAACAGCCCAATAGCGATGCCCTTGGAAATTCCTATGGTGTGGCTATTGGTGTGTTGCAAAAGTTTTGGAAAGGATGGATCAATACTTATGCACTGCTTTCGGGGCCACATGTATATATTAAACAGTGGTCGGTAAATGGCTGAATACAGCGAACATATAACTCATTATGATGATCCATTTATGATGGTAGCCTATGATTCAGCAACTCCTATCTCTACCTCCCCGTGGTACCGACTGGGATACGAGCAACCTTCGGAAAGATCGAGTAACCAACCTCGGTGGGACCTTAGGTCGTATGCAGACAGAGAAGGGGGCACTCGGGCCCCAAAGCTTAAGGTGTGTATACGATCCGTGCCGATAGTTGAATGGTGGAAGGGGCGATACAAATATGAAGCCGCGAACGGACCCTGTGGGGTACCGGGGCAAACCTCACAGTAATGTTGCCCTTGCTGTGGTATGGCAGGGTAGTCCACAGTCGACCATATATTTTCCCTAGCGACTCGTGGGAACCACATGAAAAGCAAAACCAACCCAATGCGAAGATCGAAGCGTATTCATCACCCTAAGAAGTGTCCTTGTTGTGTTAACTCAGTGGCATCGTCGTCCTCATCGTCGTCCTCATCGTCATCATCGTCCTCATCATCATCGTCCTCGTCCTCGTCCTCGTCCTCGTCCTCGTCCTCGTCCTCGTCCTCATCGCTATTCCCTTCTCCGGTTATAGATATAAATCCGGATGAAGAATCGAAGAGCGAGCAGCAGTGGTCTGACCACCCATTAGCACCGTCATCGCCATCCGAAATGACACAAGACCCACTGTACGAAGAATCGAAGAGCGAGCAGCAATGGTCTGACCACCCCTTAGCATCGCCATCGTCATCCGAAATGACACAAGACCCACTACACGTGGAATCGAATAGTGAGCAGCAATGGTCTGACCACCCCTTAGCAACGCCACCCTTATCAGTATCATGGGAACCACTAGCATCGTCATCCAGAGTGATGCAACTACCCCAGTCCCCTTCTGTAGACATAGAGTCGTTTGATACACAGCAGACGATCCAATTAGACTCTCTGAAAGAACTCAGAGTTGTCCTAGAGCCGATAGATGCTAGTCAATATGATATACAAACCATAAGACTATCTAGAACTGAAACAAGAATGTTCATCTTGCACCACTACGACATGGGTGATTCAGTGTCGGACACCCTCTTGGCATTGAATTCCACATATGGACAAACTGTTACTCGTAGAACGGTTACGATGTGGTACAAAAGGTTCGATACCGACAGGAACTGCGCGGATCGTCCACGCAAAGGCCGTCCGAAGGCAATCGATAACACAGCAACACTGCTTGCTGATGTGAAACAAAACAGCCAGCAATCTACGAGGTCTATGGCCCAGAAATACAACTGTTCGGCAGCGACTGTTATGCGAACGTTGCATAAACTAAACTATGTGCCAAAAAGAATGGGATACCACCCACACAAGCTAGACCCAGTCAACCTTGCAAAGCGGGTGAAACTAGCCCAACGACTACTCAGACAAAGTGAACGAGACCAGGGTATGCTCGATAATTTGGTCACTTGTGATGAATCTAAGATACCCATGTTTGCGCCTCACAGAGGCATACATTGGATCGTAAAAGGCGCCATGCCGAAGACAATCGCCAAAGACAGGATGAATCGCAAGTGGAACATGCTCTGTGTGTTTTGGGATCGACGAGGCATTATACACTGGGAATTGCTAGACAAGGGTGTATCTGTTAACCGTAAACGATATCAGAAGCAGCTGGAAAAGGTGGCTGGTATACTGGGAGTGAGTAAACATAGGCCGGTACCCCTACTACACGATAACGCTCCGTGCCATAGGGCACATGAAACGATAGATAAGGCGAGGAGCCTGGGATTTAACATATTGAACCATCCTCCTTACTCACCAGACATCAGTCCATCGGACTACCATTTATTCAGGTCATTGAGTAATAAGCTTAGGAATAAACTCTTCAGGACTAAGGACGAGATGAGCGCATTCCTAAAAGAGTTCTTCGATAGCAAGCCTCCTACGTTCTATGCCAGAGGCATAGATTCCCTACCTGCGAGGTGGAAGCGGGTCATAAAATACGGTGGTAAATACTGCTTCTAGGTCAGTGTTATGTCATGTATGTTATGTGTTGTGTATCGTCCAATAAAAAAGAGAGAAGCCCCCCTAAATGTGTGGGGCTTCTCTCTTTTTTATTAAATTCCCCTGCGCCTTAATCTATGCAACACGCATTACATCTGGTTCTACGGCTAAGTCCCAGAAACGAGGTCATAAGTCGAAAAAATTCTAAGTCCGAACAATATTCTAAGTCCAAGAAATATGTTCCCGGATCACCCCCCATCGGAATCCGACCCACACCCGGCACTGGTACTGATTACGGTGTCCCCAAGTTGCCCCGATCGAACGAGGTGTCTCTGCTAGCGTATAAGCTGTGCACCATGTCCTGGAATGCAAAGTAGCATGTTTTGGCAAAGTCCCCCCCCCCAGCACAGCACAGCACAACAGTTTGTTCAATTTCTCACTGCGCGACCCAGCACGCAGTACGTGTAACAATGCCCCATCAGCATCGGCGCGGCACAGTAGCTTGTGCAGTATTGCCCTTGCGATGCGCTATGTGATGGGCGGGTGCGTCGTGTCCCGTAAGAGAGAAGTCCCACCGTGGTAGCTTAGTGCTGCCCGCGCTGGCTGCTTCTCTCTTTTTTCATTAAATCGCATTGCGCCTGGTAGTATGCAATCGTGCGTGTGTGTGAAATCATCCCATGGCCGGAATAACAACTGTCAAGTGTTGTCCCCCAGCACAACACAGCACACAACAGTCTGCGCGAGCCAACGCCCGCAGTACGCAGCATCGGCGATAAGTACGATAATGCTATAACACCAAGTGCGTGTGTGAAGCCATTCCCCTCGCTGGATATTACTTTACTTTTTTTTTATTTCATCCTGCGCCTGGTAGTATGCAACCGCGTATGTGTGTGAAACCATTCCATGTCCTGGAATGACAAGTCTCAAGTGCACAACACCCGCACACCAGCACCCGCAGTACGCAATGTGTAAAACACTGCCCCGCCGACAATAACACTAAGTCCCAGAAAGCGTCCATGTCCCCCCAGCATACAGCACACAACAGCGCAACAGTTGTTCAATTTCTCACTGCGCGACCCAGCGCGCAGTACGTGTAACATTGCCCCATCAGCATCGGCGCGGCACAGTAGCTTGCGCAGTCTTGCCCGGGTGCGTCGTGTTCCGTAAGAGAGAAGTCCCACCGTGGTAGCTTAGTGCTGTCCGCGCTGGCGGCTTCTCTCTTTTTCATTAAATCGCTTTGCGCTGGTAGTATGCAATCGTACGTGTGTGTGAAATCATTCCATGTCCTGGAATGACAAGTCTCAAGTGCACAACACCCGCACACCAGCACCCGCAGTACGCAATGTGTAAAACACTGCCCCGCCGACAATAACACTAAGTGCCAGAAAGCGTCCAAGTCCCCCCAGCATACAGCACACAACAGCGCTGCGCGAGCCAACCCCCGCAGTACGCAATGTGTAAAACACTGCCCCGTCGACCATAACACTAAGACCCAGAACGCGTCCACGTCCAGGAATGCAAAGTGTCAAGTGTTGGAAAAGTCCCCACACAGCGCACACAACACAACAGCGCAACGGTTTGTTGAATTTCTCACTGCGCAAGCCAGCACTCGCAGTACGCAGTGTGTATAACACTGCCCCGTCGGCAATAACACCAAGTCCCAGAACGCGTCCACGTCCCGGAATGCAAAGTGTCAAGTGTTGAAAAGTCCCCCACACAGCGCACACAACACAACAGCGCAAC
>NW_026599943.1:0-12484 GCF_029784135.1 Toxorhynchites rutilus septentrionalis
GAATAATTATGCTGATTAGGTAAGTGCCATATGTGTGTTGATACTGTATGCATACGAATATCTTCCCATTCAAAGGTTGAATTGACCTCAATTTGATCTAGAAGTATCAATGGAGGGCCGATTCGATTACTTCTGGATCACCCGGTGGCCATTCCGGGATCACAATCTCAGCCTAAACTCGAACTGGCTGTGTTTTTGCCAGGAGATCATGTTCTCAAGTTAGTCACTACTCTCCCGCTTATCTACGTGTCGAAATCTTCAATGAAAATAATTGACGCAAGATAATTTCCCAATAATTCCTGAAACTAAAACCATACAATATAAAATCAATGTCCCCACCTGCAGAAAACTTGATGCTCTATACAGGTTATCTATTCTATACGGATACGGGATAATTTTCATTCATAGTTCATTCATTTAATTTTAACCCGAAAAGCCGAAAAGTCATTTTTTGCTTCATGCTTGCTCTCACAAGCCCACAAGATTCTCTCGCGTAAAACCCAGGGCCTATCTCTTTCTGTGTGCTCGGCTGATGCCAACATGGCTGCCTATGAGAGATCTGGAAAAATACCACCGCACAGTGTCGACGTCTGGTGGCAACAGATCCAATCAACATCGTTGTGAGGCAAATCACTCTCTAGCAGACTAGCAGGCCCGAAGGCAGTTTTAAATTGTTGAAGATTGAATGAAAATTGTCACTCCATGTTATTTGACTACTTCAAACACGTTTTCCTGACCCTTACCTAACCATTGGTCATTGGTACATTTCGTGCATTTCTACTAGAACTTATCATGATAATGTAAAGTCATAATCAGACACAATTTTCGTTGAATGTTTTTTCACAATTTGCAAACAAACGTGCTACCCTATTACATGGAACGCATATTCGATACGGAAAAGTAAATTCTCATTTATAATTTCGATTTTGAAAGGGTGTTCGTTCCACCTGAAAATACATTATCATTCTCGCTGACACAATATGAGACAGCACACGCCGTCACAATGCCGTCAACGCGAAGGCTCGCTCTCACACGCACTCTCCGTTTCAATCCAGCCTCTCAGTGGCACACGATCCAAGGGTGCTCATACCCTGTTTGGCCGAAGCCGCGAATATTTGACTCTTTTTGACAGATAAAATTTGAACGTTGATTTGAACGTTTATTCGACACAAAACACGACAGGCACACGACATTCAGTTATTGGATGGCTAAAATATGTTTTCGGTCTGTTCGTCAAACCTGTCGGTACATGTCGGTTCGGTTACCTCAAAGTTACCTCAGTCAACGTTCGATGTTCGATGCCAGTATTGATAGTTGTTGAAGAGTGACAAGCAAAGCCTTAGTGTTCTGTCATTTATCTGGCAAAAAATGTGTAATATTTGAGCCCCGGACAAACAGTGTACGGCCACCTTAACTTAACTTTTCGCGCTGACACAATGACGAAGCACACGAAGCCCAATGCCGTCAACGCGAACGCTCGCTCTCACACGCACACACGCACAGTGGCACACGATCTAAGG
Source organism: Toxorhynchites rutilus septentrionalis (assembly GCF_029784135.1). NCBI lineage: Eukaryota > Metazoa > Arthropoda > Insecta > Diptera > Culicidae > Toxorhynchites > Toxorhynchites rutilus. Next base: position 1,521 of record NW_026599943.1, read on the forward strand.
GTGATCATACACTGTTTGGCCGAAGCCAAATATTAGACTCACTTTGACAGATTAATTTCCAACGTTGATCAAATACATTCGACACGAAACACGACAGGCAAATATTCAGTCATTGGATGGCTAAAATATTGTTTCGGTCCTGTACATGGATTTCAGTCGATGTTCGATGTTTGCCAATATTGAATATTGAGACCTGAGTGACAAACAAAATAGACCTCCGGACAAACAGTGCACGGCCACCTTAACTCTCTCTCTCACACAATACATTCAACCGTACCCGGGATCATATTGAAGAGAGCAACTGCGTTGACCCTTTCCTGCTTCTGCGCACGATACGGTGCTCTACGCCAATCATTCACTGTGAATGTCAGCCGTTTTGTTGTCCGTCTCGTTGGACCATAGACGGAATGCGGCTGATTGCTGATTGCCGATTGCGCAATATATTATTACTCCGTGGCATAGAGTTATGAAAGAAATGATCTCGCGCTGTTTTTACTGGCTTATAAAATTAAAATTATGAATTAACTTAATTAACTTAATTCCGTATCAAATTAGTATGCTATTTAAATGAAAACATGGTGGAAATATCTCATACGAAAATTGTTCTTGAAGACAACTTGAAGATAATAGTTATAAAAGTTTCAGTAACAATGTTGGGTTATGTATAGACAAAATGGTGAAACAAAAGTCAGATATACGGGTTTCAAGTAAACAAAAGTGGCTTCGCGTCTTCTAATATGATAGAGCTTACTACACTAACGAGTTTGGGAAGACCCCACCCAATTATGTGGCCCCTAGTTGAAGAAAGTCGCGAATACGCGCTGGCTGGCTGGCTGGCTAGCTACCAGGAGTTCAGACTAGCATGTAGCAACTTCGCACCGCATTCTAAGTCACTCGCTTAGCCACTCAATTCGCTCAAGAGAGCGAGTGAGTGAGTGACAAAAAGAGAGCAGAGAGCATAAAGCCACCGCCGCCATTTTACCACATCTCGGCCACATCCCACCTCAGCCATTTTACATTTGGTCTACATACTAGAGATGTGCATATTTGTCTCTTTCCAGCAGATCTGTATTCCTATCTGTATTCTGGGCGAATACTCAAAAATAGCAACAAGAACTTCAGCTTGTTTTGAGTGTTTGGTTAATGTAACAAATGCTGTAAACTCTATAACAGTCTTGAACGAAAATTATGTCTGATAATTGATTTTATATTGCAATAAAAACAGACACCAACACCAACTCAAAATCAAAGGTAGATGTCGACACTGTATGATAATGTACGTTACAAACGTACGTTACGCGTTGAGCAGCAATGACCAACAGATGGGGCGAACCAAACTGACATTGAGAGCGTTGGATTGCTGATTGGACAACATACTATCATACATATGAGCACACTGTTATTGCTTATTATTCCATCGATGTGTGGAAGTTGGCGATCGGGTAATTTACCGGGCATTTGGATCAGATTACTAACAATACTAGAGGACTAAACCGCATAACCATTGCTTCAATATTGTTAGGAAGCTAAGATATGTATTCCGGGATCATAATCTCGAAATAGCTGTTTACAAGTTGAACATTAGTTCCTATTTATTAACATTCAGTGAATAGCAGATATAGCTGTTTACAAGTTGAACATTAGTTGGAGATAGAAAAACACCGAAGTAATAATCCAATGATTACGAATAATCACGTTCGTCACCTGAAAGTAAATGAAGGTAAAGCGAAAAAAAAAAGTACAATTCCAAATACGTTGCAACATTACTTACCTGATACCTAATACTTACCAACCTTGAATTGTATCCATAAAATTTATCTAGTAGTCATATGTTCACTCGCCAACCATAGAATTGCATCGGCACTTTTAATAGAACACATTTGTTTATTCGTTGCCATGATACGGCCCCATCCCCCCACACACGATTGATAAATACCCGAGACAGCTAGACATAGCATTTCATTTGTTTACCATCAAACCGTTCGAACGTCTTTCTACTTTAGTCCGAAAATTTATATTCGGTCAACCAAGTAAAATGAATAATTATGCTGATTAGGTAAGTGCCATATGTGTGTTGATACTGTATGCATACGAATATCTTCCCATTCAAAGGTTGAATTGACCTCAATTTGATCTAGAAGTATCAATGGAGGGCCGATTCGATTACTTCTGGATCACCCGGTGGCCATTCCGGGATCACAATCTCAGCCTAAACTCGAACTGGCTGTGTTTTTGCCAGGAGATCATGTTCTCAAGTTAGTCACTACTCTCCCGCTTATCTACGTGTCGAAATCTTCAATGAAAATAATTGACGCAAGATAATTTCCCAATAATTCCTGAAACTAAAACCATACAATATAAAATCAATGTCCCCACCTGCAGAAAACTTGATGCTCTATACAGGTTATCTATTCTATACGGATACGGGATAATTTTCATTCATAGTTCATTCATTTAATTTTAACCCGAAAAGCCGAAAAGTCATTTTTTGCTTCATGCTTGCTCTCACAAGCCCACAAGATTCTCTCGCGTAAAACCCAGGGCCTATCTCTTTCTGTGTGCTCGGCTGATGCCAACATGGCTGCCTATGAGAGATCTGGAAAAATACCACCGCACAGTGTCGACGTCTGGTGGCAACAGATCCAATCAACATCGTTGTGAGGCAAATCACTCTCTAGCAGACTAGCAGGCCCGAAGGCAGTTTTAAATTGTTGAAGATTGAATGAAAATTGTCACTCCATGTTATTTGACTACTTCAAACACGTTTTCCTGACCCTTACCTAACCATTGGTCATTGGTACATTTCGTGCATTTCTACTAGAACTTATCATGATAATGTAAAGTCATAATCAGACACAATTTTCGTTGAATGTTTTTTCACAATTTGCAAACAAACGTGCTACCCTATTACATGGAACGCATATTCGATACGGAAAAGTAAATTCTCATTTATAATTTCGATTTTGAAAGGGTGTTCGTTCCACCTGAAAATACATTATCATTCTCGCTGACACAATATGAGACAGCACACGCCGTCACAATGCCGTCAACGCGAAGGCTCGCTCTCACACGCACTCTCCGTTTCAATCCAGCCTCTCAGTGGCACACGATCCAAGGGTGCTCATACCCTGTTTGGCCGAAGCCGCGAATATTTGACTCTTTTTGACAGATAAAATTTGAACGTTGATTTGAACGTTTATTCGACACAAAACACGACAGGCACACGACATTCAGTTATTGGATGGCTAAAATATGTTTTCGGTCTGTTCGTCAAACCTGTCGGTACATGTCGGTTCGGTTACCTCAAAGTTACCTCAGTCAACGTTCGATGTTCGATGCCAGTATTGATAGTTGTTGAAGAGTGACAAGCAAAGCCTTAGTGTTCTGTCATTTATCTGGCAAAAAATGTGTAATATTTGAGCCCCGGACAAACAGTGTACGGCCACCTTAACTTAACTTTTCGCGCTGACACAATGACGAAGCACACGAAGCCCAATGCCGTCAACGCGAACGCTCGCTCTCACACGCACACACGCACAGTGGCACACGATCTAAGGGTGATCATACACTGTTTGGCCGAAGCCAAATATTAGACTCACTTTGACAGATTAATTTCCAACGTTGATCAAATACATTCGACACGAAACACGACAGGCAAATATTCAGTCATTGGATGGCTAAAATATTGTTTCGGTCCTGTACATGGATTTCAGTCGATGTTCGATGTTTGCCAATATTGAATATTGAGACCTGAGTGACAAACAAAATAGACCTCCGGACAAACAGTGCACGGCCACCTTAACTCTCTCTCTCACACAATACATTCAACCGTACCCGGGATCATATTGAAGAGAGCAACTGCGTTGACCCTTTCCTGCTTCTGCGCACGATACGGTGCTCTACGCCAATCATTCACTGTGAATGTCAGCCGTTTTGTTGTCCGTCTCGTTGGACCATAGACGGAATGCGGCTGATTGCTGATTGCCGATTGCGCAATATATTATTACTCCGTGGCATAGAGTTATGAAAGAAATGATCTCGCGCTGTTTTTACTGGCTTATAAAATTAAAATTATGAATTAACTTAATTAACTTAATTCCGTATCAAATTAGTATGCTATTTAAATGAAAACATGGTGGAAATATCTCATACGAAAATTGTTCTTGAAGACAACTTGAAGATAATAGTTATAAAAGTTTCAGTAACAATGTTGGGTTATGTATAGACAAAATGGTGAAACAAAAGTCAGATATACGGGTTTCAAGTAAACAAAAGTGGCTTCGCGTCTTCTAATATGATAGAGCTTACTACACTAACGAGTTTGGGAAGACCCCACCCAATTATGTGGCCCCTAGTTGAAGAAAGTCGCGAATACGCGCTGGCTGGCTGGCTGGCTAGCTACCAGGAGTTCAGACTAGCATGTAGCAACTTCGCACCGCATTCTAAGTCACTCGCTTAGCCACTCAATTCGCTCAAGAGAGCGAGTGAGTGAGTGACAAAAAGAGAGCAGAGAGCATAAAGCCACCGCCGCCATTTTACCACATCTCGGCCACATCCCACCTCAGCCATTTTACATTTGGTCTACATACTAGAGATGTGCATATTTGTCTCTTTCCAGCAGATCTGTATTCCTATCTGTATTCTGGGCGAATACTCAAAAATAGCAACAAGAACTTCAGCTTGTTTTGAGTGTTTGGTTAATGTAACAAATGCTGTAAACTCTATAACAGTCTTGAACGAAAATTATGTCTGATAATTGATTTTATATTGCAATAAAAACAGACACCAACACCAACTCAAAATCAAAGGTAGATGTCGACACTGTATGATAATGTACGTTACAAACGTACGTTACGCGTTGAGCAGCAATGACCAACAGATGGGGCGAACCAAACTGACATTGAGAGCGTTGGATTGCTGATTGGACAACATACTATCATACATATGAGCACACTGTTATTGCTTATTATTCCATCGATGTGTGGAAGTTGGCGATCGGGTAATTTACCGGGCATTTGGATCAGATTACTAACAATACTAGAGGACTAAACCGCATAACCATTGCTTCAATATTGTTAGGAAGCTAAGATATGTATTCCGGGATCATAATCTCGAAATAGCTGTTTACAAGTTGAACATTAGTTCCTATTTATTAACATTCAGTGAATAGCAGATATAGCTGTTTACAAGTTGAACATTAGTTGGAGATAGAAAAACACCGAAGTAATAATCCAATGATTACGAATAATCACGTTCGTCACCTGAAAGTAAATGAAGGTAAAGCGAAAAAAAAAAGTACAATTCCAAATACGTTGCAACATTACTTACCTGATACCTAATACTTACCAACCTTGAATTGTATCCATAAAATTTATCTAGTAGTCATATGTTCACTCGCCAACCATAGAATTGCATCGGCACTTTTAATAGAACACATTTGTTTATTCGTTGCCATGATACGGCCCCATCCCCCCACACACGATTGATAAATACCCGAGACAGCTAGACATAGCATTTCATTTGTTTACCATCAAACCGTTCGAACGTCTTTCTACTTTAGTCCGAAAATTTATATTCGGTCAACCAAGTAAAATGAATAATTATGCTGATTAGGTAAGTGCCATATGTGTGTTGATACTGTATGCATACGAATATCTTCCCATTCAAAGGTTGAATTGACCTCAATTTGATCTAGAAGTATCAATGGAGGGCCGATTCGATTACTTCTGGATCACCCGGTGGCCATTCCGGGATCACAATCTCAGCCTAAACTCGAACTGGCTGTGTTTTTGCCAGGAGATCATGTTCTCAAGTTAGTCACTACTCTCCCGCTTATCTACGTGTCGAAATCTTCAATGAAAATAATTGACGCAAGATAATTTCCCAATAATTCCTGAAACTAAAACCATACAATATAAAATCAATGTCCCCACCTGCAGAAAACTTGATGCTCTATACAGGTTATCTATTCTATACGGATACGGGATAATTTTCATTCATAGTTCATTCATTTAATTTTAACCCGAAAAGCCGAAAAGTCATTTTTTGCTTCATGCTTGCTCTCACAAGCCCACAAGATTCTCTCGCGTAAAACCCAGGGCCTATCTCTTTCTGTGTGCTCGGCTGATGCCAACATGGCTGCCTATGAGAGATCTGGAAAAATACCACCGCACAGTGTCGACGTCTGGTGGCAACAGATCCAATCAACATCGTTGTGAGGCAAATCACTCTCTAGCAGACTAGCAGGCCCGAAGGCAGTTTTAAATTGTTGAAGATTGAATGAAAATTGTCACTCCATGTTATTTGACTACTTCAAACACGTTTTCCTGACCCTTACCTAACCATTGGTCATTGGTACATTTCGTGCATTTCTACTAGAACTTATCATGATAATGTAAAGTCATAATCAGACACAATTTTCGTTGAATGTTTTTTCACAATTTGCAAACAAACGTGCTACCCTATTACATGGAACGCATATTCGATACGGAAAAGTAAATTCTCATTTATAATTTCGATTTTGAAAGGGTGTTCGTTCCACCTGAAAATACATTATCATTCTCGCTGACACAATATGAGACAGCACACGCCGTCACAATGCCGTCAACGCGAAGGCTCGCTCTCACACGCACTCTCCGTTTCAATCCAGCCTCTCAGTGGCACACGATCCAAGGGTGCTCATACCCTGTTTGGCCGAAGCCGCGAATATTTGACTCTTTTTGACAGATAAAATTTGAACGTTGATTTGAACGTTTATTCGACACAAAACACGACAGGCACACGACATTCAGTTATTGGATGGCTAAAATATGTTTTCGGTCTGTTCGTCAAACCTGTCGGTACATGTCGGTTCGGTTACCTCAAAGTTACCTCAGTCAACGTTCGATGTTCGATGCCAGTATTGATAGTTGTTGAAGAGTGACAAGCAAAGCCTTAGTGTTCTGTCATTTATCTGGCAAAAAATGTGTAATATTTGAGCCCCGGACAAACAGTGTACGGCCACCTTAACTTAACTTTTCGCGCTGACACAATGACGAAGCACACGAAGCCCAATGCCGTCAACGCGAACGCTCGCTCTCACACGCACACACGCACAGTGGCACACGATCTAAGGGTGATCATACACTGTTTGGCCGAAGCCAAATATTAGACTCACTTTGACAGATTAATTTCCAACGTTGATCAAATACATTCGACACGAAACACGACAGGCAAATATTCAGTCATTGGATGGCTAAAATATTGTTTCGGTCCTGTACATGGATTTCAGTCGATGTTCGATGTTTGCCAATATTGAATATTGAGACCTGAGTGACAAACAAAATAGACCTCCGGACAAACAGTGCACGGCCACCTTAACTCTCTCTCTCACACAATACATTCAACCGTACCCGGGATCATATTGAAGAGAGCAACTGCGTTGACCCTTTCCTGCTTCTGCGCACGATACGGTGCTCTACGCCAATCATTCACTGTGAATGTCAGCCGTTTTGTTGTCCGTCTCGTTGGACCATAGACGGAATGCGGCTGATTGCTGATTGCCGATTGCGCAATATATTATTACTCCGTGGCATAGAGTTATGAAAGAAATGATCTCGCGCTGTTTTTACTGGCTTATAAAATTAAAATTATGAATTAACTTAATTAACTTAATTCCGTATCAAATTAGTATGCTATTTAAATGAAAACATGGTGGAAATATCTCATACGAAAATTGTTCTTGAAGACAACTTGAAGATAATAGTTATAAAAGTTTCAGTAACAATGTTGGGTTATGTATAGACAAAATGGTGAAACAAAAGTCAGATATACGGGTTTCAAGTAAACAAAAGTGGCTTCGCGTCTTCTAATATGATAGAGCTTACTACACTAACGAGTTTGGGAAGACCCCACCCAATTATGTGGCCCCTAGTTGAAGAAAGTCGCGAATACGCGCTGGCTGGCTGGCTGGCTAGCTACCAGGAGTTCAGACTAGCATGTAGCAACTTCGCACCGCATTCTAAGTCACTCGCTTAGCCACTCAATTCGCTCAAGAGAGCGAGTGAGTGAGTGACAAAAAGAGAGCAGAGAGCATAAAGCCACCGCCGCCATTTTACCACATCTCGGCCACATCCCACCTCAGCCATTTTACATTTGGTCTACATACTAGAGATGTGCATATTTGTCTCTTTCCAGCAGATCTGTATTCCTATCTGTATTCTGGGCGAATACTCAAAAATAGCAACAAGAACTTCAGCTTGTTTTGAGTGTTTGGTTAATGTAACAAATGCTGTAAACTCTATAACAGTCTTGAACGAAAATTATGTCTGATAATTGATTTTATATTGCAATAAAAACAGACACCAACACCAACTCAAAATCAAAGGTAGATGTCGACACTGTATGATAATGTACGTTACAAACGTACGTTACGCGTTGAGCAGCAATGACCAACAGATGGGGCGAACCAAACTGACATTGAGAGCGTTGGATTGCTGATTGGACAACATACTATCATACATATGAGCACACTGTTATTGCTTATTATTCCATCGATGTGTGGAAGTTGGCGATCGGGTAATTTACCGGGCATTTGGATCAGATTACTAACAATACTAGAGGACTAAACCGCATAACCATTGCTTCAATATTGTTAGGAAGCTAAGATATGTATTCCGGGATCATAATCTCGAAATAGCTGTTTACAAGTTGAACATTAGTTCCTATTTATTAACATTCAGTGAATAGCAGATATAGCTGTTTACAAGTTGAACATTAGTTGGAGATAGAAAAACACCGAAGTAATAATCCAATGATTACGAATAATCACGTTCGTCACCTGAAAGTAAATGAAGGTAAAGCGAAAAAAAAAAGTACAATTCCAAATACGTTGCAACATTACTTACCTGATACCTAATACTTACCAACCTTGAATTGTATCCATAAAATTTATCTAGTAGTCATATGTTCACTCGCCAACCATAGAATTGCATCGGCACTTTTAATAGAACACATTTGTTTATTCGTTGCCATGATACGGCCCCATCCCCCCACACACGATTGATAAATACCCGAGACAGCTAGACATAGCATTTCATTTGTTTACCATCAAACCGTTCGAACGTCTTTCTACTTTAGTCCGAAAATTTATATTCGGTCAACCAAGTAAAATGAATAATTATGCTGATTAGGTAAGTGCCATATGTGTGTTGATACTGTATGCATACGAATATCTTCCCATTCAAAGGTTGAATTGACCTCAATTTGATCTAGAAGTATCAATGGAGGGCCGATTCGATTACTTCTGGATCACCCGGTGGCCATTCCGGGATCACAATCTCAGCCTAAACTCGAACTGGCTGTGTTTTTGCCAGGAGATCATGTTCTCAAGTTAGTCACTACTCTCCCGCTTATCTACGTGTCGAAATCTTCAATGAAAATAATTGACGCAAGATAATTTCCCAATAATTCCTGAAACTAAAACCATACAATATAAAATCAATGTCCCCACCTGCAGAAAACTTGATGCTCTATACAGGTTATCTATTCTATACGGATACGGGATAATTTTCATTCATAGTTCATTCATTTAATTTTAACCCGAAAAGCCGAAAAGTCATTTTTTGCTTCATGCTTGCTCTCACAAGCCCACAAGATTCTCTCGCGTAAAACCCAGGGCCTATCTCTTTCTGTGTGCTCGGCTGATGCCAACATGGCTGCCTATGAGAGATCTGGAAAAATACCACCGCACAGTGTCGACGTCTGGTGGCAACAGATCCAATCAACATCGTTGTGAGGCAAATCACTCTCTAGCAGACTAGCAGGCCCGAAGGCAGTTTTAAATTGTTGAAGATTGAATGAAAATTGTCACTCCATGTTATTTGACTACTTCAAACACGTTTTCCTGACCCTTACCTAACCATTGGTCATTGGTACATTTCGTGCATTTCTACTAGAACTTATCATGATAATGTAAAGTCATAATCAGACACAATTTTCGTTGAATGTTTTTTCACAATTTGCAAACAAACGTGCTACCCTATTACATGGAACGCATATTCGATACGGAAAAGTAAATTCTCATTTATAATTTCGATTTTGAAAGGGTGTTCGTTCCACCTGAAAATACATTATCATTCTCGCTGACACAATATGAGACAGCACACGCCGTCACAATGCCGTCAACGCGAAGGCTCGCTCTCACACGCACTCTCCGTTTCAATCCAGCCTCTCAGTGGCACACGATCCAAGGGTGCTCATACCCTGTTTGGCCGAAGCCGCGAATATTTGACTCTTTTTGACAGATAAAATTTGAACGTTGATTTGAACGTTTATTCGACACAAAACACGACAGGCACACGACATTCAGTTATTGGATGGCTAAAATATGTTTTCGGTCTGTTCGTCAAACCTGTCGGTACATGTCGGTTCGGTTACCTCAAAGTTACCTCAGTCAACGTTCGATGTTCGATGCCAGTATTGATAGTTGTTGAAGAGTGACAAGCAAAGCCTTAGTGTTCTGTCATTTATCTGGCAAAAAATGTGTAATATTTGAGCCCCGGACAAACAGTGTACGGCCACCTTAACTTAACTTTTCGCGCTGACACAATGACGAAGCACACGAAGCCCAATGCCGTCAACGCGAACGCTCGCTCTCACACGCACACACGCACAGTGGCACACGATCTAAGGGTGATCATACACTGTTTGGCCGAAGCCAAATATTAGACTCTTTTTGACAGATTAATTTCCAACGTTGATCAAATACATTCGACACGAAACACGACAGGCAAATATTCAGTCATTGGATGGCTAAAATATTGTTTCGGTCCTGTACATGGATTTCAGTCGATGTTCGATGTTTGCCAATATTGAATATTGAGACCTGAGTGACAAACAAAATGTCACATAGTCACTCGCTCTCACTCTCACTATGTCCACTCCCACTGCAGATCGTAGAAAAGAGCAAATATCGATGTCTCTCC
>NW_026599944.1:10000-11352 GCF_029784135.1 Toxorhynchites rutilus septentrionalis
TGCATTCCGGGACGTGGACGCTTTCTGGGTCTTAGTGTTATGGTAGACGGGGCAGTGTTATACACATTGCGTACTGCGGGTGCTGGTGTGCGGGTGTTGTGCACTTGACAGTTGTCATTCCAGGACATGGAATGATTTCACACACACGTACGATTGCATACTACCAGGCGCAAAGCGATTTAATGAAAAAAGAGAGAAGCCGCCAGCGCGGACAGCACTAAGCTACCACGGTGGGACTTCTCTCTTACGGAACACGACGCACCCGGGCAAGACTGCGCAAGCTACTGTGCCGCGCCGATGCTGATGGGGCAATGTTACACGTACTGCGCGCTGGGTCGCGCAGTGAGAAATTGAACAAACTGTTGTGTGCTGTATGCTGGGGGGACATGGACGCTTTCTGGGACTTGGTGTTATTGCCGACGGGGCAGTGTTATACACACTGCGTACTGCGGGTGCTGGCTCGTGCAGAGCTGTTGTGTGTTGTGTTGTGCACTTGAGACTTGTTGTTCCGGGACATGCAATGATTTCACACACACGCACGATTGCATATTACCAGGCGCAAAGTGATTTAATGAAAAAAGAGAGAAGTCACCACACACGGGCAGCACACTAGGCTACCACAGTGGGACTTCTCTCCAACGACACTCGACACTCACAACGCACAACGCACACCGCACAACACACGACGCAGCGCAGCGCAGTTCACCCGACAGGGGGCATCGCCGCGCAGTAAGCTTTCAACGCACCCATTGGATAGCGCATCGCACTTGACACTTTACACTTTTCCGGGACTTGTAATTTATTTCATCATGCTGCAGTACACGCGATTGCATACTTTCAGGCGCAAAACGATTTAATGAAAAAAGAGAGAAGCCACCACGTGCAGCACTAAGCCGCCGTAGGACTTCTCTCTTACAACACAACACAACACAACACAACACACGCGCCGCAGTGCAAGCATGTTCGCCCAACGGGCATCACCACCCATCGAACAAACAGCCACACTAGGGCAACCTCCAAGCAAGGGTAGTCTGAGAGGATCGAAATGTACACCTCTCTGCAACTCGCAACTCCCAGCCTGTAAACCTATCGTTTGTAGGAGGTCTCAGGTATCGAAATCATATCTTGATGCTTTGCAGCACCACCAGCGTTCCAGTATCTCAGTATACTTGCCGAGTGGTGCCGCGCAAAGGCTTCGTCTTGAGGTAAGATAAGATGCCAACGTGGAATCACGCTAGCAAGTCTTGCGGGTTTGCTGCCATACGACCAACGACCACCTATGGGAGGACACTATCAGCTCGGTTTGGTTACGACCTTAGAGGCGTTCAGGCATAATCCAACGAACGTAGCGT
>NW_026599945.1:0-10980 GCF_029784135.1 Toxorhynchites rutilus septentrionalis
TGGCTGAGATCATCTATTTGTTTTAATGTTGTTTCAAATGTTTCTTTTAACAACGCATAAAAAGGCGATCCCAAGAAGATTTTGTCCTCATCTTTTTTTAGAATTTCTGGTTCACCGATGCCAGTATAATCAAATTTACCAGCGCTTTCTGAATCGAAGCTTGTTCTATCATTAATTTTTGCATCTAGTTCTTTTAGTGATGTCTCAAGCATTCGGTTCTCATTTGCAGATCCAAAAATGCATGTCATAATGATAAACAGATCGATTAAGTCCACTAAGTTTGTAGCACGTACAGCCAATCGCATACAGTCCATGAACTTATGTTTTATGTTGATTGGAGCAGATTTCAAGTCCTTAGAAACTACATTCATGAAATGACTGTAGCATAAATGAATGATAGTGAAATTGAGATTGAGTTCTCTTATGCAAACTTTATAACAATCTCGGATATACTCTGGTAGTGTATGGTGTTGATTATTAAGAGCCCGTATCAATCCACCAATCAGTGACCAGCTCCAATCAACACTAACAATTCTCGCTATTTTATTCAATTTATTCATAGAGCTGCCTGACTCGTACGAAGCACGAAATATATTCAACCAATTGTGGAAGTCTACTGTTTTTTGGCTTTCAGTCACAAAGGTTGTTACGGGTACACTAAAATTTGACCGGTAATTGTATGCGACCAAAACATATATTTGAACACGCTTCTCAGCTTTTGAATATCGTACAACCGATCCAGTACCATCCATGTAGAAAATAGGACTGTAAGTCTTGTTTTTTCTCAGCTCTTTGAACATTTTTGTATTAAAACAAATTACACCAAAGGGCTTTCTAAACACATTTTTGATATAAGATCCGTTATCCTCAGACATTTTTATCAAATCTTGAAAATCATCAATATCCCTGTTAAGCTTCGATTTAGCTTCACTGCTAATTTTTTTCAATACATTTTTGCTGACAATGTCTACCTTCTCGAATGGTTCCCTTTTTTTCTTTTCGTTGATCAACTTAGTTCGTAATTCAAGTGGTTTTTGGAGCTGCAGTTTTTTCATATTTATGTTTCTTTTTACTCCTTTGCAATATGCCGCTTTCAGGTTTTCCCCGTGTATCAGGGTCATAGCGACATTAACATAGACATCGACTTTATATATGTTATCACCATCCGTAACAGAAACAATTTTGAAACGATAAGATCTGCAGGTCTTGTGAGCGCAGACACCATAAAATAGCCAGCCAGATTTGTTGCAATTATGAGAATTTATATTGATTATACAATAGATATTGAATTCTTCATATTTGATTTTTAACAAATCTTCTAAGGCCACTATAAAAGGCCTTCTATGCTTTTGTTGCTTATATTTAGCATCGCCAACCTTGGTTTTGCTTTGCATTATATTATGTTGATCATAATGTTTACACATTTCAATGTTCTTCTTGTTGATGTAAAAAGAACACTCGTAAATTGAAGCACCACTATAAAGTCTTTTTGTGGCAGTTGCCCCACATTCCGCAACCTTGACATTGTATTTGATCCTGTTACTGTTGCCTTTTTCTTTTATCTCTTTTCGTAGGTTTTCAAAGTCCGTTGTATTGAACACAAGTTCAGTTACATCTACATCACTGCTATAAGTAGTATCTTGTGATTTGGTCGATCCTTCAAGATCATTGGTATCAAATGAAACAATCGAGTCTTGCATGTCGTTCGTTGATCTCTCTTGCATTTGACTTACTGATGTTTCAAAAATGCGACATTCAATTTCTGGAGCATTAAGTTCCATTCCTTTCTTACATACTTTTGCAGGAAACTCGACGGATAATGATTTTATTTCGACACGCGATAAATCTGTTCCTTTCAATAAAAATCCGAATGGAGGTTGCTGAAGAATAATACATATTAATACATGAATAATTAATTGGAAATGTCATCTTACTTCGTTATCTTTTCCCGTATTATCAACGCCGTCAAAAGTAGTACTTTGAGAGTCGGCCAATTCCTCGAAATCGTTTGTGTCAAATGATACAAATGATAATGTTCTTGTTTCGACACGTGAAGGAGATGAGTTTGTTTCGGACATATGATCTGTTTTATTTAATAAAAGCTGCTAAATAACAACTATTAATACATGAATTAATAAATAGAAATGTCATCTTACTTCATGAACTCCAACGCAGTCTTGTGGCAAGCAGGCACTTTCATTCTCAAAAGAACATTCTTTGAAATTATCGATCTATAAAAATTTGAAGTTACTGTATGGCGTGACTATTTCAAAGCAATTTGATATTTTACACTTACGTTATGACTTTCAGCGGCAATTGAATGTTCAATATTCTGCGGAAATGATTTCACATTGAAAATTTCAAAATAGTTTTATTAATTTCAGGAAGCTTATAACAATTATAAGGGTTCTCACCTTTCGTTCTGCACGATACTTCTTATATGTTGGATTACAAGCGAAGTTATTCCTAACTTTTTTTAAGTTAGGTGCGCATTTTTCGTTTAATCCCATTTCTACAAGAATTTCTTTCAGATTCTTAGAATTCAATTCGAATAGCTCATCCAACTCTTCTCTAGCGATCAAATCATTCGCTGCATCCCAACAATTCTGCAAAGTAATCTCAGGAGCAAACCGTTTTACGGATTTTCGATGTTTCATTAGAAGGCTTTTGATTACCTTCATACTAGGATAGTTCGTTTTATCTAATCCCATACGCTCCAAAATTACTTGCATGTTCTTAAAATTTAACTTGAAATCATATTCTAGGCACTTGGTTGAAATTAAACTGTTAACCGCTTCTAAACACATCTCTAAATTAATTTTATAAGAGGATGCCATCTTCACAGTACACATTTCTCAATCCTTATAGTACTCCGGTTGGAAAGGGTCTGACTAAATTTACTGTAGGAAAAAACGACACTAGTTTTCAAAGTCCAAATTTTCACTATAACTTTCTCTAATGGTTTCTAAATACACGTGGTGAATAAAAACTTATAAAGATGGATCATATGCTGCTCTGCTACTTTTATACTCCCTGAAATTGGTGGGGTGTTTGTCCTGTCGGCTTCGCTCGGTTAGCTCGGGTGATATTAGTTTGTTGTGTTGATACTGCTTTCATCTCACTTTCGCACGTCTCTGGGTGATGCAATGGAATGACAGGTCATGTCGCAACACGTATGCGCTCGCTCCGCGTGGCGCAAACAGTAGATATTATCGTCTATTACTGCTATTAATCACCTAATATTATTCTATACACTAACTTAACGAACCAAAAAAATAAACACCCTTATTCTTGTTTTCGAACGAACACAAAACGTTCGAAAGAATGCCTCATTCGTATCCTTGGTTTCGTACGAAAGAAATCTATCCGTTCGAACATTCGAACATCGTTCGTTCGAACGAATTGCCCTATCCTCGTTTTCGTACGAAAGTGTTTTTTCATCGGTCAGTCAAACGACACTTTTGAGTAGCGAATCAGATGAAGCGTAGAAGAAAATTTAATCGATGTTTACGTTTTTGTGGTTTATTCAGACGCATAAAATACTCAAATTGATTTTCTCTAATGTTTATTTTAATTAGGGTGGGAAATTTCTATAGAAGCAGATAAAAAATATATAGACATGATTTCTTGATCTGTCGATATTTTCAATTTCGCTGCCGGAGAAAATCGTTTGGTCGTCGAGGATTAAATGAATTGCTGCTCGTTTGTGTTGAACAGGTGAACAATAATGGCTTGAGAGTTTTTAACCTGTCCTCAATTACCATCGCCAAGGTTCGAGCCATACAAATTAATAGTTTAGTTAAACGTTTTGTTTCTGAAAAAAATAATACGTGAAAATTGATGATAATTACTTAGTAGAATATCGACATGCTGAAATTTAAACTGCTTAGCCGGATGATTTTCAATTTTTATCCGTTGAATCCATTCCACGTACCGTGTTTCATCCCTTTTGATTATGAAATGATATTCCTGGTCGACATCTCTTCTTATAATAGGAAACAACGGAAATTATGTGACTGTTGGATTTCGCGTTATGATCATAGGCTTTAGTATCACTAACGCAAATTTCTCCATATTTTCATACCAATTCGTTCAACTTTTCAGACCCATTTATCATTGGGTTCTGGTGGAAACATTCAGAAGCTCTTTTAATAATACATTTAAAGAACATGTAGCAATAGTTTCTATTCATGTTTTTAAAAAGTGAACTCAGGGGTATGAATGCCACACAGAAAAAAGCGCAATTTTTATTATGAATTAATTTTGTCGTAATAAAATTTTTACTGAAGTCATAGATTAATACAAACTGAACCTACCTCAATTTCCATGCATTCGTCGGATTCCAGCTGTATTCCACTTTCAATATCATCACAACTCATCGCAATCGTTTCATTGCCGAACGAAAATTCGCCACGGCGCAACTCCGCCACCGAATATTTTCATTACGATTCGGCGCTAGAGTACGTGCTCCCGTGGCCGAGTGGTTAGCGTCCCACACTATCATGCCGGGGGTTCGGGTTCGATTCCCGTTCTGGTCGGGGGATTTTTCGTGAAAGAAAATTCTTCCGGCTTGCACTGTGGTCACGCGTATTCTAGAGCTTGCCCCTCCAGAGTACATTCAAGGCGTGTTATTCGGCATAGAAATCTCAACCAAGCACTACTAATAAAAATGACGCAAGTAATGCTGCGTTGAGAAGGCAAAAGTTTCACTGGAACGGTAGTGCCATCCAAGAAGAAGAAGAAGCTAGAGTACACAACTTCACTTTGGTGACTTAAGATAATAGCGCTGACTTAGTATTTTTTTTATTTTGCGCTTTTTTATGTCGAAATATTTTTCAGTGTTGATCTTAACGCCTACAGAAAATGTATAGCAGACCAGGAGACAGACACTTCTGTCGTCAAAAATTTCGGCGGTCGACGCCATATTTGAAAATGTCGACGCCGGTTTTTTTCAACAAGAAAAATGGGGCCAACGGCGACCGCCGCTAGCTTATTTTTCTAGTTGACTCGATCGGCTACGGATGTTTTTAGTTCATTCAAGTCTGTTCAGAAGATCGGGACTATCCTGTACCGCCTAGTATGGAAACGACCCCGTGTTAACACTAGATTTACCAGCTATTTATATATACCTATTTCTACCAGCACCAGTCAAAATGACTGGTGTATAAGAAAAAATGAATATTGTGGTTCCAGTCTGTACTATTACTTATCAAATGGCGAAAATAAGTTGAACAATATTAATTGTGATAGATAAATGGACTAATAGACATTGTCAAATAACAAAACACTTAATTGTTTACAGTTTGTTGCTCACAATAGATTTTGCAGTGTATACACTTTCTACATAGACTTTTTTTGCATTTATTGCAAATATTTGTAGTCTTATTGTTATTAAAATATTCTATTTGACACCATTTGCGTACAGAAACAGTGCCATTTGTAGTTGGTATATCAGCTTCGTGTGGTATTTGCCTTGAAGTCTGATATTCTGAAGCAAGTTCTTTTGCTAATTGAAACAGAAAGTCTTCTCGTGAGATATTTTCTCCTGTTATGTTTTGTTCAATATCCAGCTATTTCTTCCGGCTGAAACTAAATTATTGAAAAACAGTTGAAGTGGTCACCTTCTGGAACCTGATTTCCATTCGATCAGTGACATCGACGCCAAAATATGTCTGGTTGCCAATAGAAGCGCGTATCGTTCCAAGCAACGAAGTATTTTGAGATCTTAATTTTAACGCCAAAGGAATACTTGTAAAAAATATCAGTTTTACGCTCCTTCATGGTATACGGTTCAAGAAATTTCATTACGACAAATTTGCATAGGGGGATTGATGCATTTCGAGTCTCGCTTTTTCCTAAATAAGGAAAGCCATTTATCACATATTTCGTCTCTACATCAGACGCCAATTAGAATTTTATGCTAAATTTATGGGGTTTGTTTGGAAAATACTGAGTAAATCTGCATCTGGCCTCCGATGGAAAAAGTTGCTTATCCCCGGTAATATAAGTTCATCCCCTGTTTGAAGCTATTTCCTTCGTACGCCCCACGCGCGCACAATATTGCAAGAGATGCCTTCAATTTTTCTTGTGTAATTGTCCACTTTTTTCCAAAACTCGAGAGGCTTCTAACTCTGTACAAATTCGTATATGTTCCAAAATATGGTTATCAATCAGTAATTGGAACGCACTACTTAGATTCCCGTTCATAATATTTCTTTCAGCATGTGCTGTTGGACCGTGTACATCTTTGAAATTACTATGAACTAGTAATCTACCAGCAACACCTCCTTCTTCAATTCTCGTTCAAATAGTTCCGTCTAAAGCAATTTCAGTTTGCTGATTTGGTACGCTTGATTGGAATTTTTACGCAACCACTGTCGCTTGGCTCATCTATATTGTCATCATCAGGAATTTCCTCATCACTACTCTCGATAATAGCACTGTTATCATCACTTCCTTGAGAATCAATTTTTCTATCTAACAAATCATCGCCGCTGTCGTATAATTCACTTTCCACATCTGAACATTCCAGAGGTATGCTGGTTGCATTTTCTAAATATGCAGAACATTTTCAGGGGCTGACAATTGCTGTCAAAATATGTTGAAATTAAAACGCTCTCATACATTTCTTCATAGAAACATGCACCAGTCAGTTTGACTGGTACTGGTTTAAATGTCAATAACAAAAAAATATATTTGTTAGTAATAAATATTAAGTAACATTAAGTTTATAAAATGTTTTTTCTACTTATAGCTACAAAAGTCATAACATCATTTCGGAAAGCAAATGTAATATGTCGTAGGAATTTTAAATTGAAATTGCACGACCAGTCAAAATGACTGGTCTGGTAAATCTAGTGTTAAATAAGTTGCAAGTGGTTGCTCACGGAAGTTACGAAGGCTAAATTCGCGTTCAGTGGATTCAGTAGTAGATGTATATGTATGACAGAAGTGGAGAAAAAGGAATGAAAATGAACAATCGATCATTACCAGAAGTGATGACAACGCGGTTAGATCCAGGAAAAAATCAATACAGTTTTTTTTTATATAATTACGCCTAATTGATCTACTGATTGTAGGACGTATTCTATTCATTTAAAGTGAATACTCACGGGAAAAAGTATGGCGAAATAAGATTTAAATTAATAACAATTTGCAGAACAAGATATTTTTCTCTAGGCTCAATCTGAGAGGAGAACTTGAATTCCATTACTCAGTGGGTTAGGTATTACCTCTGACTACCAAGGAGTCGCAAAGAAAACCCTATTGTAAGATTTATATCACTTGAAAGCATACGTTTACTTATAATAAAAATACTTCAGCTTCAAGTCGTCTGAACGAGACTGATCTGAGGAGGTTTCTTATTCAGAAAATCGGAACAAAGTCGAATGATTAATATCACTCGATAATAGTCGATTTCAACTTTTTTTTCGTAAATTTAAGCCGGGAGTCTCGAGTCATGGTTAAGAAGTGTTCTCGATGCATCGATTTCGCGAACTGAAAATTAATATCGACTAGCATTTCCGAAAATACTAGACTATCCCATGTTGTAGGTTGCTCAACCGATCAAAAATTCGTTTCCTCATATATTTTCTCAAATATTCTTAATTTTTTAAGCACTTTTTTGTGAGAATATGATGAGATTTTACAATAAAACATGAAACAATATTTTGGAATGGGTTAATCACGTTTTGGAATCGGCGCCTATCCGGCTCGACTAAGAAAATCTAGAACTGGACTATAATATTGATCGGCTAAATTTTAGAGAAACTTAGTTTATTCGACCCAAAAAATTATTTTCTTTTTGAATATTTTTTCATTGACCGATGTAATATTTGGTCCAGAGATGTAAGCTGATTTACATTTAAGCCGCGATTCATTAGCCATCGAAGCAAATTAATTGGTCGACTTAAGCTGACTTTCTTGTTATGAACGATCAATTTTTGAAGCCGCCATTCAAATTCAAAAACGATTATTTTAGCAGTAGATGCCGGTTTGATGACTAATGGAAAGACTCGTGTGTCTAATTAAAATGAAAAAAATGTCATTCCATCGCCTCCAAAAAATATCAGCCTTAGGACTTGTCCATTTTTGTGAATTTCTTGAAATTTCAAATGGTTCCCATGACCAGATGAGTCAATTCCAACACTCCACCATCTCAAAATATTCTCATAGGATGGTATGCTTCTAATTCAAATGATAAAATTGACATTCTATCGCCTCCGAAAAATATTAGCCTTAGGACTTGTCCATTATCGTAAATTTCTTGAAATTTAAAATGGTTCCCATGACCAGATGGGTCAATTCCAACATTCCACCATCTCAGAATATTCTCGGAGGATAGTATGCTTCTAATTCAAATGATAAAATTGACATTCTATCGCCTCCGAAAAATATTAGCCTTAGGACTTGTCCATTATCGTAAATTTCTTGAAATTTAAAATGGTTCCCATGACCAGATGGGTCAATTCCATCACTCCACCATCTCAGAATATTCTCGTAGGATGGTATGCTTCTAATTCAAATGATAAAATCGAAATTCTATCGCCTCCAAAAAATATTAGCCTTAGGACTTGTTCATTGTCGTAAATTTCTTGAAATTTAAAATGGTTCCCATGACCAGATGGGTCAATTCCAACACTCCACCATCTCAGAATATTCTCGTAGGATGGTATGCTTCTAATTCAAATGATAAAATCGACATTCTATCGCCTCCAAAAAATATTAGCCTTAGGACTTGTCCATTTTCGTGAATTTCTTGAAATTTCAAATTATTCCCATGACCAGATGGGTCAATTCCAACACTCCACCATCTCAGAATATTCTCGTAGGATGGTATGCTTCTAATTCAAATGATAAAATCGACATTCTATCGCCTCCAAAAAATATTAGCCTTAGGACTTGTCCATTATCGTAAATTTCTTGAAATTTAAAATGGTTCCCATGACCAGATGGGTCAATTCCAACACTCCACCATCTCAAAATATTCTCGGAGGAGAGTATGCTTCTAATTCAAATGATAAAATTGACATTCTATCGCCTCCGAAAAATATTAGCCTTAGGACTTGTCCATTATCGTAAATTTCTTGAAATTTAAAATGGTTCCCATGACCAGATGGGTCAATTCCAACACTCCACCATCTCAAAATATTCTCGGAGGATAGTATGCTTCTAATTCAAATGATAAAATTGACATTCTATCGCCTCCGAAAAATATTAGCCTTAGGACTTGTCCATTATCGTAAATTTCTTGAAATTTAAAATGGTTCCCATGACCAGATGGGTCAATTCCAACACTCCACCATCTCAGAATATTCTCGTAGGATGGTATGCTTCTAATTCAAATGATAAAATTGACATTCTATCGCCTCCGAAAAATATTAGCCTTAGGACTTGTCCATTATCGTAAATTTCTTGAAATTTCAAATGGTTCCCATGACCAGATGGGTCAATTCCAACATTCCACCATCTCAGAATATTCTCGGAGGATAGTATGCTTCTAATTCAAATGATAAAATTGACATTCTATCGCCTCCGAAAAATATTAGCCTTAGGACTTGTCCATTTTCGTGAATTTCTTGAAATTTCAAATTATTCCCATGACCAGATGGGTCAATTCCAACACTCCACCATCTCAGAATATTCTCGGAGGATGGTGTGCTTCCAATTCAAATGATAAAATTGACATTCTATCGCCTCCGAAAAATATTAGCCTTAGGACTTGTCCATTATCGTAAATTTCTTGAAATTTCAAATGGTTCCCATGACCAGATGGGTCAATTCCAACATTCCACCATCTCAGAATATTCTCGGAGGATAGTATGCTTCTAATTCAAATGATAAAATTGACATTCTATCGCCTCCGAAAAATATTAGCCTTAGGACTTGTCCATTTTCGTGAATTTCTTGAAATTTCAAATTATTCCCATGACCAGATGGGTCAATTCCAACACTCCACCATCTCAGAATATTCTCGGAGGATGGTGTGCTTCCAATTCAAATGATAAAATTGACATTCTATCGCCTCCGAAAAATATTAGCCTTAGGACTTGTCCATTATCGTAAATTTCTTGAAATTTCAAATGGTTCCCATGACCAGATGGGTCAATTCCAACATTCCACCATCTCAGAATATTCTCGGAGGATGGTATGCTTCTAATTCAAATGATAAAATTGACATTCTATCGCCTCCGAAAAATATTAGCCTTAGGACTTGTCCATTATCGTAAATTTCTTGAAATTTAAAATGGTTCCCATGACCAGATGGGTCAATTCCAACATTCCACCATCTCAGAATATTCTCGGAGGATGGTATGCTTCTAATTCAAATGATAAAATTGACATTCTATCGCCTCCGAAAAATATTAGCCTTAGGACTTGTCCATTATCGTAAATTTCTTGAAATTTAAAATGGTTCCCATGACCAGATGGGTCAATTCCAACATTCCACCATCTCAGAATATTCTCGGAGGATAGTATGCTTCTAATTCAAATGATAAAATTGACATTCTATCGCCTCCGAAAAATATTAGCCTTAGGACTTGTCCATTTTCGTGAATTTCTTGAAATTTCAAATGGTTCCCATGACCAGATAGGTCAATTCCAACACTCCACCATTTCAGAATATTCTCGTAGGATGGTGTGCTTCTAATTTAAATGATAAAACTGTCTTATCATCGGCTACAAAAAATGTCAGTTGTAATTAAAAGTTATTGGTATCTTTTTATTGGTATCTTCACCCACATACTTTGTCGTACTATTTTCCTGTGTCTCATCGGCCCAAGGCGCCACATTCCAGTTTCGTTGTACGCTATTTTCCAAAGGTCTACGAAGACAGTGAAGAGCCTTTTTTTTCTCTCTCTCTCGAAACGAAGACAATTCAAGCCCTCGAAAGCAGCCCACGTGTGTTTCTTCCTTCAGTCCTTCATGGACTGTTGTTGCTAGTTGGTGGGTTGTTTCGTACTCAAAAGGATCACAAGA
>NW_026599946.1:0-10796 GCF_029784135.1 Toxorhynchites rutilus septentrionalis
TACACTAACGTTAAGCATAAGTAAACGAGCTAAGCTAAGTAAACGACATGGTGGCGTTATAAATATTTCCATCTCAAAATACACAAAACAAGTGCTCTTTGCTCACACACACAGTTAAAGTTCAAAAGGTTTCCATTATTTGGCTGTGTATACTAGTGTGCGTACAATAATAAACCTACGGCATTGACAGTTACACTGATGCAAAAGCTAACATAAAAAAATATTGTGGCGTTATATATATTTCCACCAGTGTATACAACATTTCGTATTCTCCGCTATAAAATCCATCGGCAGTAGAATAGAAATGGAGATGGTGGTTTGACGAGCGAGTGAGAACATTCTACATCAGCTTCATAATTATAACTAAATGGATTCCCAGTTCAGTTCTTGTTTTTAAGGGACTTTAAACTAAAGGCCATTCGTCTCTTAAATTGGTTTCCGAGCGGGCCCTCGCTTGTATACAGATTTATGTGTTTTCAATAGTCTGTTTTCGAAACTATTTTTATACTATTGATACAAGTTTATCGAGTCAATAAGTAGCAAGCACATACAGGAATTTACGCGGTTTTTCACGTGAGTTTCGGAATTTACGCGGATTTTGGAATTTACGCGGTTTCTTTACGTGGCACGTATCAACCGCCTAAAATGTAACTCCAGTATAAACAGATTTATTGTGCAGATTTCTTAATTTACGCGGCACGTATCCCCTGGGTAAAAAGCGACTCCAGTGCATCTCTTAGACATTTTATCTTTCGAATAAAATGGCTGCCATACCACTTCGTTGAACAGGAAAAATTAATTATCGTCCAAAGTAGGAAACGATTCCTCCTCGGAAATATCCAGCACTAATAACCGGAGACACCAAGACACTACACCTAGGGCTGTCAATTTAAATAACTGGTATATCCAACTAGTTTTCCTCCAACGCTACCAAAACATAATTCCCAAAGAAACAATTCACAAATTATATCATGCAAGACCTTCCGCAGAACGGCAACAGAAAATCAGAAATCGGCTGTGTTGCTACTGGAACGAATTTTCACCTAGAAGCTCTCCGCCGACAAACAAATAATAAAAACTAATTTGCTGAATTTTCTAATATAGAACTATCAAGTTCGAAATATTCTTGAACTCACATTTGTGAGTAACATGATTTTGTTTCACGAATAACGTACAATATGTTTTCGTCGTTCTTGTTTTGATTTGCTCGATCTTGCATATTTTTATTTGAATTAAAATATTCACCTTGGGTCTAACCCTTCAAACTCTGGATACTCTTGCGACATTTCTACTTCGCTTTATAGTATTTCTAGAACTACGCAGATGAATACTTGTCATCGATTTATTTATATTTTTTTCTGATGCTCAACTGATGTGTGTGTAACAACAATAACTGGAGAACGAAATTTTGAAACATCAAAATGTTTTTGAACATCTCCAACGGAATTATTGGCTACAGGCCATTGCAAATCTTGAACATATTTGCATAAATATTGGCTCCAAATAATAAACAATGCGTGAACCCTGAGCGCGAGCCTAGCTTTATACTATCTACGCACATAATTAGCACCTATTTTCATTTAACCCCCATATAGTCCGGTTAGACGTAATCCTACGTCATAATATTCTTTGACACGTTGACTGCCACGTCAGTCACCGGTGACTGACAATATAACATATGATAATAAAGGTAACTAATATAAGCATATACAGGGTGACAAAAAAGTCCGGTCACACTTTTTTGGGGTCGCCTGTAGCCTACAAGTTGCATCTCTCTGGTGCCATCTATATGTCAAATGAAAGGGCTAACTTTGCTGCCCAAAGTGGCAGAGTTTCGTTTCTGTGCAGTTTGTTTACATTGAGTTGTGAGTCATGGCAGAGTTAAGAGCAGCTGTTATCGCTGAATATGTGAAAGGGTACAAACCCGGACACATATTCAAACACCTAAAATCGCTCGGAATCAACCGGAAATTCGTGTACCGGACCATAAATCGGTACCTAGAGACCGGAGGCACCGAGGACAAGGTACGATATGGACGACCAAGGTCTGTGAGAACTCCAAGGCTGAAAAAGATTATACGAGACCGGATTCGCCGGAATCCCGCCCAATCTGCACGGAAGCTGGCCAGGAACCTTAAAATGAACCGAGAATCAATCCGCCTGCTTCTGCGCAAGGATTTAAAACTTACACCGTTCAAAAAACAGGTGGTTCATGGGGTTACCAAAGCTACAAAGGAAAAGAGGTACCAACGGTCGCGGGAGTTGCTCGGTTGGCGCGCAGATGACGAGATTATTTTTTCGGACGAGAAGCTGTTCGTTTTGGAGCAAACAGTCAATCGCCAAAATGATCGAGTTTGGAGTGTGAGCCTCCAGCAAGCTCCTGCGGACAAGCTGAACGTTTCCCGGTTCCAAAATAAGACGTCAGTGATGGTTTGGGGAGCCATTTGCAAGAGAGGTAAACTGTCTCTTATTTTTATCGATAAAGGGGTCAAAATTAACGCAGCGTACTACCTGGACACAGTTTTGAAGAACCAACGGTCGCGGGAGTTGCTCGGTTGGCGCGCAGATGACGAGATTATTTTTTCGGACGAGAAGCTGTTCGTTTTGGAGCAAACAGTCAATCGCCAAAATGATCGAGTTTGGAGTGTGAGCCTCCAGCAAGCTCCTGCGGACAAGCTGAACGTTTCCCGGTTCCAAAATAAGACGTCAGTGATGGTTTGGGGAGCCATTTGCAAGAGAGGTAAACTGTCTCTTATTTTTATCGATAAAGGGGTCAAAATTAACGCAGCGTACTACCTGGACACAGTTTTGAAGAAAAATGTTCTGCCTCAAGCTGAACTATTGTTTGAAGACGATTACTACTGCTTCCAGCAAGATGGCGCCCCATCCCACACCGCAAAGGTTGTTCAGGCGTGGTGTGAGGAAAACTTGACCGATTTCATTTCGAAGAATGAATGGCCTCCGTCGTCTCCGGATCTGAATCCACTGGATTATTTCGTGTGGGGATACATGATGTCGAAGCTGAACGACTATAAAATAACAAATTTGGAGCAATTCAAGCGAGTTATCACGAAAATCTGGGACGAGATGCCGATGGAGCACGTGCGCGCCGCTTGCGACGACTTTCCGAGACGTCTGAAGCTGGTTCGATCAGAAAAAGGTGGTGTAATTCCGAGATATCGTCTGTGAAGTATCTTTATGAGTTACTGAATAAAGCTATGAAAGCCAGATTCAGATGTTCTTCTTATTCTTTGAAATATTGAGATTTTCCTGTGTGACCGGACTTTTTTGTCACCCTGTAAGCATTCCCTTTCGAACAAAAGTACCTTCTACTATGATAAGAAATGATGGCCCTAATACGTTTAAAAATTTCCATAGAAACGCTACAAAACCGTGGCATTCAACGTGTTAAACAGTATAAAATGAATGATCTGCAACTAATTATCCCACGATTACAGGTAATAAAACTACTGTACGCCTACTCCCCGCAAACCACACTGGACACATTCCGAGATATTTACCTTTTCACCGAACGCATGGATTCCAACCTGAGCAACGTTATCGGCAACCGATTGGACCACGAGCGGTTGTCGTTCCTGGTGTACCAGATGCTCTGTGGAATAAAGTATCTCCATTCGGCGGGCATCATCCATCGGGACCTCAAACCAACAAACATCGTTGTACGGGCAGACTGTTCGCTTAAGATTCTGGATTTTGGACTCGCTCGCAGTGTTGGTACCAACTTCATGATGACCCAGTACGTGGTAACCCGTTACTATCGAGCGCCGGAAGTTATCCTCAACATGGACTACGATACCAAGGTTGATATTTGGGCAATCGGCTGCATAATGGCGGAATTGATCACCGGTCAGGTGCTGTTTCCCGGCACTGATCATGTGGATCAGTGGAACAAGATAATCGCAACACTTGGAACACCATCCGCGCAGCTTATTGCTCGAACAAATCATTCCGCCCGGAGATACATAGAAACGCTTCCAGTCCATCCAAAGCCCCCGTTCGAGCAACTGTTTCCGGAGTCAGCGTTTTTGGTTTCAGAGGGATCCAGTTCGGCTGTGTTGAACAACTCCAGCGCTCGAAATATGCTGGAACGGATGCTGGAGATTGATCCGTACGAGCGGATATCGGTTGTGGAAGCCCTTGACCACCCGTACGTGAATATGTGGTTCCAGGAGGATGAAGTTAACCGGCCGGCACCGGTGCCCTACGACCATGCTTTGGATGAGCAGGAGCTAAGTATTGACGAGTGGAAGGCTTTGCTGTTCCGAGAGATTCAGGAGATTCAAAGACAAACTTTGGGCATGGTGACCGACAACTGAAACGCGCTTTTTTATCGAACAAGACCTAGCTGTAAGTAGAGCGATATTCTAAATGTTCAGTCTTCCATGTTTTCAAATACGATCTATAAGTACAAATAGGCTAGGAAATAATAGTTATTGCATGATTCACACTCAATCTACTTTTCTTATATCACATTCCCTGGATTGATTGATTGAATTATTAATTTATAGAGGTTTAAACCATTCTGTGGCCATTCACCTCTGAAAGTTTTGTTCACAAATTCGGTTAATTTAACAAACTTTAGTAGTGATTCACAGGGATTGTTCTCTAATCTCAGTTGGTTTCTTATTTTTTGGTTTTCAAGGCATTTCACGAGGAAGTGTTCTACAGTCAATCGTTATCCATAGTATTGACAGTTTGCACTCTCCTCCTCGTTAAGTGCGATTCACATACAACATACACGTCACGTTCACGTCCCGTCACGTCACGATACGTCAATGATTCTACCATGCAATTCTCATGAAAACATTCACATACACCAGCAACGTAACGACCCGTCAGCATACGTTCAACGAAAACGACCGGCAGGGTTTGTAGAAAAGAATAATTGACGGAGACGGACGGCTCGTTTGTCTGGGCTTTGTGTCTCGGCTTTTGTTTTATTCGGTTGTACAGTAATTTACATCTACATCGACATTAAGCTAATTGAACAGATCTGTGATGCAACACGTTTAATTAGACATTTTTACCTCTAGTTGGACATTTTTGTAAACATTGAGTTCGGGGCCCAAATTATGGCCCCACATTGAAAGTCGCCAGCAGTCGCAAATGTCCAATTACTGGTCAAAACCGACTTCAATGCGACATTGAATGGTGCCTCAGCATATCGCTTTATAAGTAACTCACTATACTTTTTATGCCAACATAACTCTTAGCTCCAAATTTCGGAGTGAAAATCATTCGCGACTAGTTGAAAGAATTATTCTATTTATTATTATTGTTGCATAAGGGTCGGACTACGGGGTTTAAGCATTTAAATAATTAAATTCAATGATTCTTATTGAATTTTTCTAAATTTAGAACTGATTCTAGGCATGCTGATTTGAAAGAGGGCATTGCAATTTCAAATTGTTGTAGGTGGCGACACCATGAATAAAATTAAAGAAATCATTCGTTTGGCATTTGACGTGACGGTGCGGGTGGAAGCATTGACTGCATGTGTGAATTGGTGGAGACGTTGACGGAACGTAGACGTTCTTCTCCGTAACGTGCTATGTGAATCGCACATTATTGAGAAGCCACCCAGCCACGATTCTCAGTCTTGTCAAAATAATCTGCTCCTTTCGGTCCTTCCTCGTTCTTGATACCATGTTGCCTCCCTAGTCTCATCCAGCATTTTTCTACTCCACGAAATACCGGCGATTTCACCTTCTCTTTGTATATTAGCTAACGTGTCAGCTACGGTGTTTCCAGAAACATTAGTGTACCCGGGTATCCAACAAACTATTGCGTTAACTCGTCCCATCTCTATTTGGGCTCCTTTTATGGTTGGTGGTATTAGCTTGAATTGCAGAAATACAACTTGTGGAATCTGTGAAGATAACAATTCTGTTTCGGGTCTTTATTGATTTCAGAGCAAGAAGAATAACTCTAGTTGTTGAAACTAATTCATGTGAACGGTAGGGGAGCCGCGGGTAAGACGGACAGTGGGGGTTGATTAGTATAGTTGCATTATGAATTTCCAAATTCTTGTGATGGGAAACCCTTCTACATGCTATTCTATAATATGACAATGAATACTGATCAAAAGTGGAATAGAGAAACAAAAACCGAAAATCGAACATGATTCCGCGTGTGGATATAACTTTTGCGGCTTCGATATTAAGCATTTTGAGTGGTTTAATTGCAAAATTGAATTCGCTGATGGTTATATTTCGGTTTGTGAGTTGACAGAGAAGCGATATTAGGTATGAACGGAAAAGTAAATTTATTCGTAAGTGGTAAATTTAAATTATTGAAATAATTGCACTGGGGGGTGAAATGGACAGTCATATCCATAATCACATCCAATGCATGATGGAAAGTGAAGGGAAGGAAGGAAGGAAGGTCTTGTATTATAGAGACTTTAAACTTTTGCAGTTCATTCGTCTCTAGCCTTGAGAAAGGCCCTTTGAGAACTCTACTCTACTCTATTACTCTACTCCAGCGCTACTACCTCCGCCCTCTTGCCTTGAGAAAGGCACTCGATCCCTCGCCGTCCAGCTCGTCCAGCAACGATGTTGTCCAGTCGGTGTCCACACAAAGAATATGGAAGGGAAGAAGGGATTGAACTCTTTTTTATATTGCTTTCTCTTTTTGTTCTATTTCAGTTACTGGACGTACAAACACTGGGAGAGAGTGAAATTATTCCTCTCGCGAGCGATAAACCTCTACGCTTCGTATATTATGAACCTGTCCATATCCCTCCCACTACATGTCCATTATACCCACACAGATAAAAATGTTGTACTTTTAGGCTTGTTTTAATTTCAGTAAAAAACATGGAAAAACACATTTTTCTAAAACATTCGGTCAGATATTTCGAAAACCAATATATTGAACTCTAAGAAACTGCTTTTAAATTTTTGAAAACATGAGTTTCCAAAGATACAATTGAAGTTTTCCTTAACAAGTCCGTCTTACCCCCATCTCCCCTACACGTATCGTGGATTGTTCAATAAACAAAATCTTGGTGTTTTTTGTATAATTGAAACGAAGCAGTTTTTGCATGAAAATTTTAAAAAATCCAAAATTTTTTGATGAATGATTCCTCATCATGGAGGAATGTATAGTCCTTGTTGTATTTTCCAATTAATGTAACTACAAGGCGTAAATGGAATATACAAATTAAAACTTTATTAGATCGTAAAACACACTTCATTCTTCTTAGACGTAGAATCTATCTTTTATGACAACTCCTCTTTTGTTCCACACGACGTCATCCAAATGACAGACGAAGCTGTCATGGCGAGTCCAATGGTAAATATCTGCTAGGGTGACCACTTGCCCCCAACATCTCTCCTTTCAATATCTGTGGTACAGTTGGAACCTCTGAGGCGGTCTTCGATTGCGCGAAGAGCGTCGAGGAATCTGAACCACAGGTGAAGATTCAGCTGCTGATTGGAAATCGGTTGAGGTAGATGGAGAAGAATCAAACGGTATGGATCCGTTCGATGGCGAAGATGATGGTTCTATGGAGTGTAACATATGCTGAGCTTGAGCTTGTGGTTCGTCTTCAATCGATGGCCCAGCTGTAGAATTGCTCGTACCCAAGGTAGACTTCGGCAGGGCCCACTCATCTAGTAATATGCTCAGCGGTAAGTTGGAGCGATCCATTTGTTGATTCTTGGTCGTTTCTGCTGTTGATCGTCTCCTAAGTTGATTGATGTGCGAACGGATCATTTTTCTATCATCCACCCACACATTATACATAACGCTGCCTAGTTTTTCCATAACATGTGTTCAGATCATGCTGAATTTTTGGTGATTCGGAATAAGATGGTACTCGTAACAAGTCGAGAGATGTTCTTATTGGCCTTTTGTACATCTCTTCTGCGGGAGATTTCCCGCTTGGTACATTCGGATTTGGTGTCGTGCGATACGTGAGGAGAAAAGTGTCTAAAATCTGATTAATATCTTTGTCTCCTCCCTTCATTTTTTTATGGCACGCTTAAAAATGTCCACGAATCGTTCGGCTTGTCCGTTCAATTGTGGATGATATGGGGCTGTTTTCAAATGATTGATTCCATTTTCATTGCAGAACTGTTCAAAAAGTACACTTGAAAACTGTGTTCCATTGTCTGACACGAGTGTTTCTGGCATACCTTTATTTGCAAACAATGAGCGCAGCAAACGGATTGTTTCACTTGTTGTGATCTTCAGCGTAGGATATATTTCTGGCCATTTGCTATGAGCATTCACCACGATCAGATAATATGTGTCTTCAAGAGGACCAGCAAAGTCAATGTGAATTCGTTGCCATGGTAATGTAGTTTTTGGGCACGATTCTGGTGCCACCTTTTGTGGTGATCACGCTGCTAACGCGCAGCTGTCGCATGTCCTTACATAACTGGTTATCTCCTCATCTATACCTGGCCAATACACGTAGCTTCTCGCTATAGATTTCATCCGTTGTATACCCGGATGACCCTTGTGGAGCTGTGTAAGATACCGCTTCCTGAATGCTTTTGGGATGATCAATCTTTCGCTGAACATTATGCACCCGTTTACTTTTGATAGAGAGTCTTGACGATCGAAATATCGCTGCATTTCCCAGTCTTTGATATCAGATCGATTTTTAGGCCAGCCATTCTGTATGAAACGGTATAATTTATAAAGTATCGAATCCTTTCTTGTTTCATCTTTGATCATGTTAAAACTGAGGGGTAAATTGCTAGTGGTATTCATTGCCACTGTTCTGAGGTCATTTTCTAAACTGGCACAGGCTACAACGAAATCTTCATCAGGTTTAATATGTTGGTCTATCAGACGAGATAACACGTCCGCATTCTATTGTATTGGTACAGCCCGCGATGAGTGTTTATTGTTAACAATTTCCGAGAGCTTTCCTCCACTTCCATTTGTAGAAAGGCATCCGTCAAATCAATTTGACTGAAGATATTGCAGTTCGAGAACTTTGAGAAAATATCCTCTGGTAACGGCAAAGGGTACTGATGTGATTGAAGGCAGTGGTTTAACCCTGTGGAGTAGTCACCACATATTCGAATACGTCCGCTAGCTTTTCGTACCACTACAATCGGAGCAGCCCACTCTGAATAGTCAACAGCCGAAATTATCTTCAACTGTTCCAATCGATGAAGCTCATCATCAACCGTAGCTAACATGGCGTATGAAACTGGACGTTTCGGTCGGAAGACTGGTCTGCTTCCTTCAATGAGCGTTAATTTTATTTTTGTTTTTGTACACATACCTAATGTATCACTTAAAAGCTTCGGGAACGTTTGTTTGAGGGATGATGTTTCCGTCAGATTGCCGCCGATATAATTGCAAAAATTATCCATCGGTGATGATCAGAGATTCAACTTATCTATGATGTCGATTCCCAGGAGATTAAGCGGGGTCTTGGAGACATATATTTGACCGCTACATGTTGATTCGTTGAGGCTGACTTCACAATCGAATTCCAAAAGGAGAGGTAACCGCTCACCAGTCGCTGACTTGGCTTTTTGCATTGTTGATTTCCCTTTTGGTTCGCCAATATTCCGCCAAACTTCCTCGGATATAATTGTTATGTCCGATGCAGGGTCTAATTGTAGACGCGTTGATACTCCGTTAATTTTTATCCACACATAACGACGTCTACCTCGAACGCAGTCGACGGATAATGTGATGGTGTTGGTATAGTGTCGTTCCGTCGTTCCGTTGACTTGGTTTCTTCAAAAATCGTTTCGCGCTAGAACAATACCCTTCCTTATGCCCCAGCTGCTTGCATTCTGTACATCGCTGGCTCCGAAATTTACAATACTTGGAGTAATGCATCGCTCCGCAGTTCCAACACGGAGTTTTGGGACCAGATGATCTATGGAAATTGCGTTGGGGATGATTTTTAGTTTGTTCACTGGAGTGCTGTCGCCTTGTTAGATTTCGATACGCTGGATTTCTTTTGATTGCATGAACTTGACCTCCTACGCGTTCTATCATTGCTGCATCACTTTTCAAATTGATTAGTCGCTGACATTCTTCCATTAAAGACTCTATTGTGACATCACTATTATCCTCTATTCTGGTTAACAATCTTGTTCTTGTTTCTGCATCGCACTCTAATTTTAACCCGCACACGAAGATCAGGCATTTAAATTGCTCTTCCGATAATTTCGAAAGCTCGAACTCCACACACATTTTATTTACTCGACAACCGTAGGTAACATAATCTTCGAGGGATGTTTTTGTGACTGTAAGAGCAGAATATCGCTTCTTGACTGCTGATTCTCTGCTTCCAAATAGTGCTTTCAATTTGGTTATCGTATCTGCAAACGTAAAGTCTTTCGGTACACTCGGCAGAGTAAAACTGATGTATCTGTAATGTTCGTTTGTTCCTAGCCGCCGTAGAAGTAACCTGACTTTAGCTCCATCGTCTATTCGCGCAGCATCTTTTGCAAAAAGTTCATCATACCTGGCATACCAAGCGGCGAAAGTACTGTGATTTTCGGGATCATATAGAAATTCTCTTATGTTCGCTGCTAGCAGTGTTGGAAAAAATCATCTTCGCTAAGATCAAATGCTTAGGGGGTCTCCGTAGCCACATTGGTTGCGCGTTCGCTTAGTAAGCGATCGATCGTGAGTTCAAAACTCAGGGCCCCCATTGACCATCTTTGTATTGTTACAGAATAACTACGTCCACGCAACAATCATCAGCGATGGAGATCGATCCACGGTCGAAATAAGATCGATTCATCCATACAACTGCTCTGCTCTGCAGAAATATCGGGCTGCTGTTC
>NW_026599947.1:0-10000 GCF_029784135.1 Toxorhynchites rutilus septentrionalis
TAAAAATTAAATTCCTTCAACTCTGTAATCCCCCAATTCTAAATGGGAACAAAAAATGGTCATATCTCCTTAAAGCTTCCCCAAAAGTCTTATCGATCATTATTGATGAGCTTTCACAGCTTCATTAAAATTTTTCTTGGTGCAATATGTTTATTTTCATCATTCTTGCTGAATATATCTCCCTCTCATCATCTTCATCATCATCATCTTCATATTCCTTTAATCTTTAATCTTTCATCTTCTTCAATATTTAGTTTTCTTTATTTATATCTTTATTGTTGGAGGTAAATTCATCTCCCATGATTCTTCTTCGCTTTCGTAGCGCTACTTCATTTTATTTTTGACGTAGGACTACGTCTAACCGGAAGATATAGGGGGTGAAATGAAAATCTAGGCACTGAACAAGTAGGAAAAAATGCAAGATTTGGAACGCTTATAACTCGAGCATTTCTCAATAGATCGCGAAGGTTTTTGCATCAATCGATAGGAAATATATCTACGCATCTATCATAACGAATAACATTTCATTTTTCTTGAGATAAATAATTGAATAATTGTGAAATATCAAGCATTGTCAAAATGCACTATGTGCCCATTTTTGATTGGTCCATTTTGTGCTCCTCAAATCGAACCGACCAAAACGGGCAACCAGAGCAGCAGCGAAATAGAATGAACCACGATTGGAAAGGAAAAAGAAAAAAATGAACGAAACATTGGTCGCAGTCTCACACATGCGTAATTCTCGAGCCAGCCAGTCAGCTTAAAAATCCTCGCTCCGCTGCCGTGACGATCATTCTCATTCAAACCGTACACCACATCGGTTCGCATCACAACACATCAACAAACCAACCCAAGCAGCCATGTCCGGACATGGTAAAGGAGGAAAAGTGAAGGGAAAGGCAAAATCCCGCTCGAACCGTGTTGATCTGAAGTTCCCCGCAAGGGTAGCTAGGCCGAGCGCGTTAGTACCAGTGCACCAGTCCACCTAGCCGGCGTTATATAGTTTCGGCCGCCGAAGTGATCGAGTTAGCTGGTAAAGCTGCTCGCGACGATAAGAAAACCCGCATTCGGAACAGAACACATTCGGTTCGGTGGACATCAAGACAACAGGCAGTTGCAGCGAGTGGCGAGTGGCAAACGCAATCGCAAAACGGCATCAGGTAGCAGAAGAAAAAACAGGAAGTGGGTTATATGTATGGTATAACCGCAAGGGTGACGTAGGACTATCGTTGATTTAGAGATCATTTGTTTGAAGTTGAATCTAAATCCATTCTGAATGAATGAATAAATGAATATTTGGGGGACTTCGAAAACGAGAGCGTTACGTTGGAGGCACAAGGTTTTATGCATCCAATATAGGATACGAAAAACCTTGTTCTGAAGAATAATCTTCAGAAGCTAACCTACTAACTGTACTTTATTGACAAATCACAAACCCAAATGTATTATATGGATATTTTATGGATAAAAAACATTAAAATAAACTCTTTCGCTTGAATGTAATTTTCAATTCCAAGGGGAACTGGCAGATTATTTTCCAGCAACGATTAGATATTTCCACATTTTCCTCGATACTGGAAGCCCACCAGTGGTTAATACTAACTCGATAACCACTTGATTGAAACTTGATTGAAAAATATTTGGTCACAGTGTTACATGGATAGAAAACATTCAAATAAACTCTTTCACATGAATGTATTTTTGAATTCCCAGAGGAACTGGCAGATTATTTTCCAGCAATGATTAGATCTTTCCGGAACTTTCTCGATGCTGAATGGCATCCAAACGGCAAGAATTCTGCGCTTGTATGTGTCGATCCTTCGCCGTCCACCTCCTCCAGCACGTTAGGCAACGATGTTGTCTTGTCAATGTCCTCACGAAAAATGAATGTGTCTCACCACCAGAATATCGCTTAAGTATGCTTTTTGTGTGTGATTGAATCGAGAGAAGGTGTGGTTTACGATGGCAATTTGGAAGGCAAACTAGAGGGGAATGAACTCTCTGAGCTCGGAACTTTCGGCGACTGAGCAATAATCGATTGCGGGCGCATACAATATTGGATACGGAAATATCCTACTGATGGGGAAGAATAATCTTCAGAAGCTATCCTGTTAATTGCGATTGATTGAAAAATCACAAAACCAAATGTATTTGGTCACAGTGTTACATGGATAGAAAACATTAAAATAAACTCTTTCACATGAATGTATTTTTAAATTCCCAGAGGAACTGGCAGATTATTTTCTGTAACGATCAGATATTTCCACATTTTCCTCGATACTGGAAGCCCACCAGTGGATAATGCTAATTCAATAACCATCTGTTAATAGCACTTGCTTGAAACATTTTTGGTCACAGTGTTACATGGATAGAAAACATTCAAATAAACTCTTTCACATGAATGTATTTTTAAATTCCAAGAGGAACTAGCAGATTATTTTCAGTAACGATTAGATATTTCCACATTTTCCTCGATACTGGAAGCCCATTAGTGGTTAATGCTAACTCGATAACCATCTGTTATGCTAGGCGCAAATTGAGAAGCGTATAGCGCTCGGAAGCGAACGCGAGACTACCAACACGACTCATACGTGCCACAAACGTAGCGTGGTGGAGCGCATATTGAGTCGCAGTTTGGTGTAAATAACATGCCACTCGCATTCAATGACTGATTAACACAGAGTTGCGCGATATATTTATTTACTAACACAATCACCCGACCAGTACAGCCATACAGTGTTAAACCCACGGCGCTATATGATTGTTCACCAACACAACTACCACAACCGGCATGACCAGCACGAGCAACTGTGGTTCAGCCACAGCGTCGCGCGAGTCGTGTCTCACGAGCGCTCCACCATCTCGCGTCATCTGGCCAATTTGCGCCCTTCTATCTGTTTTTATTAGCCACAAAAACAGGAAGTGGGTTATATCTATGGTATAACCGCAAGGGTGACGTAGGACTAGCATTGATTTAGAGATCATTTGTTTGAAGTTGAATCTAAATCCATCCTGAATGAATGGATAAATAAATATTTGGGTGACTTCAAAAACGAGAGCGTTACGTTGGAGGCTCAAGGTTTTTCATGTTATGCATCCAATATTGGATACGAAAATTTTCTACTGATGGGGAAGAATAATTTTCAGAAGCTTTCCTGTTAATTGCGATTGATTGAAAAATCACAAAACCAAATGTATTTGATTGCAGTGTTATATGGATAGAAAACATTAGAATAAACTATTTCGCTTCAATGTATTTTTCAATTCCCAGGGGAACTGGCAGAGTATTTTTCAGCAACAATTAATTCTTTTCAGATTTTCCTCGATACTCGAAACCCACCAGTGGTTAATACTAACTCGATAACCACCTGTTAGTAGCATTTGATTGAAAAATATTTGGTCGCAGTGTTACACGGATAGAAAACATTAAAATAAACTCTTTCACATGAATGTATTTTTCAATTCCCAGGGGAACTGGCAGATTATTTTTCAGCAATGATTAGTTCTTTCCAACCCTCCAGTGGTTATTGCTAACTCGATAACCACCTGTTAATAGCACTTGATTGAAAAATATTTGGTCGCTGTGTTATATGGTTAGAAACATTAAAATAAACTCTTTCGCATGAATGTATTTTTCAATTCCCAGGGAACTGGCAGATTATTTTTCAGCAACGATTAGATCTTTCCGGAATTTTCTCGATGCTGAATGGCATCCAAACGAAAATATTCCTTTCAGTTTGGTCTGTAAAAAACTTTTCTGAACTCTTATCCATCAAATTTGGAGCCCTGAAAAGGGCAGTTGATTTTATGCTAAGCTAATAGCACGCTCTCCTCGGATACAATGGGCCAGCTGGATGTCCTTGGGCATGATGTGACGTGTTTTGCATGGACAGCACACAAATTGTTATTTTCGAATAGGCCTCCTGCAGCATCATAATCGCGGAACTTTGGAAGCGCAAATCGGTTTTGAAGTCCTGAGCAATTCCACGAATCAAATGCTGCAAAGGTAGATGGCGGATCAGCAATTCGGTCGACTTCTGATAGCGACGAATTTCACGCAAAGTTCCCGGTCGATAGCGATGTGGTCACACTCCTCGCGGCTGGTGCACTTATCCGAGCTGCTTTCGTGGTGCCTTACCACCGAAAGACTAACGAGCTGTGTGCTTGGTCCCACACAAACGAGTCCTTACGGTGCGAGAGTAGAGTAAGAAATGAACGAAACGGTAACGGTATTGGATTAAAGAGGCTTTAAACTCAGAGAGTTCATTCGTCTCTTGCCCTTGAGGGCGGGAAATTTAACTGAAGGAAAACTAAGAAAAACTATTGCAAAATTCGTTATTCTCGCTCGACTCAGTCCTAGTAACCGCTATGGATGTATGTCGTATCGCCGCACCCTACACGGCTCTGGGGCCAAAAACACAACCAAACAAATGGAGCAGGGAAAAAGCCCCTTTTAGTGTGCTTGAGGAGCTCGCTTCTAAAAAGGGCGTAAAAAACCTGCTCATCTTTTGCTGAAATTAGAAGAGAGAACAAACGTAATTTTATCAGTATAGGTAGATTTAGTAATTTGACATTAGATCTGATCGAATAAACCTGTATCCGTTAGGAAATCGATGGTCCTTTTTTGCTCGACGGCGTCGTCCGATAGTGCTGTCCTTATGGTGTCTGCAACCTGAAACTTTATTCTTGAAGCATTAAATTTAGGGCATGTGATTAATATGTGTTCCACCGTGATCATGCACGACTCACATCACCACCATCATGCACGACTCACATAGTGTTGGTTCCAATCTACGCATGATAAATTTGTGTGTTAAAAATGTATGCCCGATACGTAAACGTGTCAGACATACTTGAGTAGATCGGAGAATACTATCCTTCCAGGGAAGGGTAGTATTCTTGATCCTTCTTAAGAAGATGTCACGGGAAAAAAAACAACTGTTCTCCCAGCTCAATCTGAGGGATTGCATGACCCATTTGATGGTGTCATTTGCTGGGTGGGAGGTGGTCCATAGTTCGGAGAGCCTACCCTCCTTGGCGAGACGATCAGCCTGTTCATTACCCTGGATTCCGCAGTGCCCTGGGACCCAGCAGAAAGTGATGTCCTTCCCTGTAATTTTTTCCTCAATGCTTTGTATCCAAGGGTGTTTACTATCGTCGCTTTGTAGCGCCCGTAATGCACTATAGGAATCCGAGAAGATCACCACCTTACTGTCGTTATCACAGAGTGATGTCGCGACAAGGAGAGCGGCAATTTCGGCGGAGTATACCGAACATATGGAAGGCAGTTGGAATTTTAGCTCCGTGTTATTGGCAAAAACTCCAAACCCTGTTAGGTTTCCATCAAAAGACCCATCTGTGAAGATTTTGTGGTGGGTGTGATACTTGTTATGAAGGTGGTTATTAAAACAGGCCGTAACAATGCTGCTGGCTTCCCCAGCCCTGACAGCATTTTTGATTGACCAGTCTATCTTTGGCGGATGTGCATGCCATGGGCGTTGACCGACTCTGCTTAATGGGGCAATAGTCGGGAAGGTGACTTGGCTAATATTTTGCAGCCAAATGTTGGCTCTGGAGTAAATGGATAGATGATCCGGGTATTTCTCGGACGTCCGGATGGCTTTAGTGGCTAGGATATTTGTGAGGAAGTGTTCGAAAGGAACTACGCCGGCCTCCACAAGCAGAGCGTTTATTGGGCTGGTCTGAAGGGCTCCTGATGCATATCTAATCACGTTATGGTAGACAGGCTTTAAGTAATTCAAGTGAGCCCAAGAGGCACGGCTGAGAAGTTCGATGCCGTAACGAATTTTAGAGAAGATAATGCTTTTGCCTATGTTGTAGATGGTTTTACGAGAACTCAAGCGGCATCGGCCACCTAGAGCTTTCACCAGCCGCAGGCGGCACTTCATACTAGCTTTAGCATTTCTGAGGTGTTGTCCGAAAGATAGTTTACTGTCAACTAGCACTCCGAGAATTCGGACAGAGCTGACTCTCTTAATAGGCCTGCCATTGATTAGACATGTTCTAAACCTTTTCCTATGACCTTTACGTTTGCAGCAGTGCATTATATTAGACTTCTCTGCCGAAAACTTAAACCCGATGGAATTTGCCCAGTTACTAACCGCCGAGATTCCTTCCTGCAGTCTTCTGCGGGCCATTTCTGGGAAAGCATTTCTTGCCATCAGCAGTAGATCGTCTGCATAGGCCAGTACCTCGGTGTTTTTAGGGATAACCTCTAGAACCGACTGCATAGCAACGAGGAAGAGGGAAACTGATAGAACCGAACCTTGTGGTACTCCGTTTTCTAGGCAACGGTGATCCGAAAGTACTCCTCCGAAGTAAACTTGAAAACCTCGATTGGTGAGGAAACAGCGAAGAATGTTGAAGAGGGAGCCTTCAAAACCCCATCGGTGGAGTTGATCGATAATGTTATGACGCCATGTGGTATCGTAGGCTTTGGCTAGATCGAGTGAAGCGATTTCGCTATGTTGGCCCTTTTCGATAGTTTCTTGAAGGAAATGATCGAGTTGACTGAAGTAGGTGCCCGTACCTTTACCTCGGCGGAAGCCATGCTGTCTTGGGTCTAATAGTTGGCATTCTTCAAGGGCCGTCCTAAGTCTTCGATTGATCATTCTTTCGAAGACTTTCCCTAAGCAGTTGAGGAGTGTTATGGGACGGAAGTTGTTCGCGGTCCGTTTACTCTCCTTCACCTTTGGGATAGGTATTACCAAGCCCGTTTTCCATGTATCTGGGAAATAGCTGTTAGCCCAACATTCGTTGGGTAGAATTTTTGCATGAAGAGGTAGATGCTTGATCATCGGATATTCGATTCCGTCTGGGCCAGCTGATTTGCTTTTGGATATTTTTATTGCCCATAACAACTCGTCCAAAGAGAACTTATCGTTGTATTTGTGGACCTGTTCCGAAGCAGGAGGAAAAACTTTAAGTTCCGCCTTCGCCTTAATAGCCTTGAATTCGTTGGTGTAGTTGAATGGTGGCTGAAATAGTGGCAAAGTGTTCGGCTAGGTGGTCGGCTATGATGCCTGGATCTTCGGTGAAGGTGCCATTAATCTCGAAGGAATAGCAATTTGAAGCTTTCTTGCCACTAAGTAAGTTGACCTTGTTCCAAAGTTCAGATGTCGAAGTATTAGGGTTGATGCAATCAAGAAATTCCATCCAACTGTTTTGCTTGGCTTCGGTTATTACCTTCCTGGCTAGAGCTCTAGCCGTTTGGAAGTTGGTTAGGGCAATCATTTTGCAAGCGCTTCCATCAGGAAGGCGTCGTAGGATACGGAGGGATTTTCTTCTCCTTTTGATGGCCTGTGCAACTGCATCGTTCCACCATGGGACAGCCTTTCGGCCGGGTTTCCCACTGGTACGGTGGATATTTTGTTCAGCCGCCAAAAAGATGGCGTGGGTAAATTCTTCCACGGAGCAGCTTTCATGTTCAGAAAGTAAGCTGTTGATTGTGGATTCGAAGCCTTCCCAGTCGGCCGACTGGTATATCCACTTCCTGCGCAAACGAATGTTTGGGTTTCTTGACAGGGTTCGGATGTGGATGGGGAAATGATCACTACCTCTGAGGTCACTATCAACTGTCCAGCTCAACCTAGGGGCGAGGTCCCAGGAAGCAATCGTGATGTCAATGGCCGATGATGATCCGTGATGGATATCTATCCTGGTATGACGGTGATCGTTAAGTATGATGAGGTTTAGTTTTTGGACGATTCCCAAAATTGTTTTACCTCTTTTGTCACATTTGTTTCCTCCCCATGAAGAGTGGGAGGCGTTAAAGTCACCCATCAGGACGAATGGGTGCGGTAACTGTTTGATGGCATCCGTAAGTTGAGTTTCAATGTCATTACTGTGCAATGGGGGAATATAAATGGAAGCAAGGGTTACCTGT
This sequence comes from Toxorhynchites rutilus septentrionalis, assembly GCF_029784135.1. Taxonomy (NCBI): domain Eukaryota; kingdom Metazoa; phylum Arthropoda; class Insecta; order Diptera; family Culicidae; genus Toxorhynchites; species Toxorhynchites rutilus. The sequence continues at coordinate 7,907 of NW_026599947.1, forward strand.
AGAGGTCCCTTCAGTTGTATCGCACATATTTGTAATGATGATGTTATGGGGATGACGGTATGAGGAAGGTCACTCAGGACAGCGAGGCAGGCTCCAAAAAGCCCCGAGGATGGCCCTTCCTTAAAATACCAAGAAAATTTGCCGCTAAATGCCCGCTCTAAGAGCGATACATTGATTTTTTTAGCTTCTTGAAAAGCCAGTGCTAGTGGGAGATGTTGTTCCTCAGCTAACATTAGCTTAATTTCATTCATGGAAGTGGATAGCCCACGCAAGTTCCATTGAATAGCAAGTTTTCGGTTGGGTGTTTGGTTACAGGACGAAGGGTTGCTGTTAATAGCTATAGGAGTGAATTTTAAAAAAGAGAAAAAGGTAAGTGGGCTGATATATATAAATGGGGGTTCGAAGATGGGAGAAGGGTATGAGATTAGGAATGGGTAGATTTGCCAGATTTGTTCTTCAGTCTAGGATCATTTTTGGAAACATTGGCAATTTGTTTGTTGCCGAGTGGGGTGGGTTTGTTTGAATGGTTGGAGGTTTTAGTTTTGGATGCGGTGGTTGGTTGGAATGAAGTGGATGGTTGGGGGGAAGTGGATGGTTGGAGGGAAGTGGATGGTTTGGATTCGTTGACTGGTTGGGTTGAGTTGTATTTTTGGTTTTTGGATTTCTTCCTATTGGATTCTTTTCCTCTAAAAATTTCCTCTTCTGATGATTTGAATTCATCTGAGGTTGACCTTTTGTTAGTATTCTTCCTCTTGTTGGAGGGGGTTGTTTCAATTTCCATTGAAATGTCAGGGTCGGATTCTGAATCTGACGAGGAGGTGCTGAGTTCCGATTCCTGTGGATTACTGGACGGGATTGGAACTGCTTTTTCTGAAGAAGTTTGCTTAGCCTGATTGCAGTTGCATTTGCATTGAGAACAACCTGTATTTTGAATTTTGACTAGTCTTTCTTGCAGCTTACTTGCAAAGGAAGGACCATTTTTGTTCTCAAAAATGGATTTAGCTTCCTTATAAGACACACCTTGGTCAATTCGGATTCTGGTGATGTTATCCTCTGCGATCCACGCTGGGCACTTCCTACTGGTTGAGGCGTGATTTCCCTTGCAGTTCACACAAGAGGCAGGTGCATTGCAGATAAAATTTTTAATTTTGTCTTTATCATTACTATTTGTGTTAAGTTCAGGGTGGGCTACACCGCAGTTACGACAAAGTTGGATTTTTTTTGGCGCACTTTTTGGAAGTGTGGCCGAAAGCGAAGCATCCGAAGCATTGCATCGGGTTTGGATAAAAATTCCTGGTTGAAGCACGGAGGAATCCGAAGTTAATTGCTTCAGGGATAACTGTTCCGTTAATGGTGAGGATCATTGTTGAAGTAGGAACTCTTTCCTTCAAGACTGGGTCAAATCGAAGAATTTTTTTAACTCCGATCACATTTTGGTCGGCTAGTTCAGATAGGAGGACATCTTCGTTTAAATACATTACGTCACGACAGGACACAACGCATTTGCGTTGGTTCAAGGTGGGATGGTATAAAATTTCAATGGGTGTTTCGTCGATCAGCGACTTTGTACCCAGAAGCAGTTGAACAAGTTTTTCATCTCGTAGATGAAGCGCATATTGAAGGCGATTTTTATCGTCGCGTTGAGGTTTAGCGTCTTTAAATTCCTTACCGATCACTCCTTGGATCGATTTGGAAACGGTGAAAGGATTCGATGGAAGAATATTACCTTCAGGGGCTCTCAACAGTAATATTTGCAAGTTGCCACCAAAAGGGTCAGCCCATCTGGGCAAGGTACGAGTGGTGGTAACACCGCTGTAAATGTTGGTTGTCCTTCCGGCGCCGGAGCTGCTGGAAGCCATGATCGGGGCCTGGCTATATCGAAATACAGCCAGGCGCGGAAAAATATTCACACACCGAGGTAGACTATACGACGTGCGACGGGGGACGAAAACGGCGGAGGACAGTAACGGCGGGGGACAATGCCAACGCAGTTACAAGGAAAAACACCGAAATCACTTGAGGAAAAGTTCACTGGCAGAAAAGCACTGTTTTAAAAACACTTGGAAAAATCACTTTTAAATGTCTGTTAAATTA
>NW_026599948.1:7500-9871 GCF_029784135.1 Toxorhynchites rutilus septentrionalis
CCCAGAAAGCGTCCAAGTCCCCCCAGCATACAGCACACAACAGCGCTGCGCGAGCCAACCCCCGCAGTACGCAATGTGTAAAACACTGCCCCGCCGACAATAACACTAAGTCCCAGAAAGCGTCCAAGTCCCCCCAGCATACAGCACACAACAGCGCTGCGCGAGCCAACCCCCGCAGTACGCAATGTGTAAAACACTGCCCCGCCGACAATAACACTAAGTCCCAGAAAGCGTCCAAGTCCCCCCAGCATACAGCACACAACAGCGCTGCGCGAGCCAACCCCCGCAGTACGCAATGTGTAAAACACTGCCCCGCCGACAATAACACTAAGTCCCAGAAAGCGTCCAAGTCCCCCCAGCATACAGCACACAACAGCGCTGCGCGAGCCAACCCCCGCAGTACGCAATGTGTAAAACACTGCCCCGTCGACCATAACACTAAGACCCAGAACGCGTCCACGTCCAGGAATGCAAAGTGTCAAGTGTTGGAAAAGTCCCCCACACAGCGCACACAACACAACAGCGCAACGGTTTGTTGAATTTCTCACTGCGCAAGCCAGCACTCGCAGTACGCAGTGTGTATAACACTGCCCCGTCGGCAATAACACCAAGTCCCAGAACGCGTCCACGTCCAGGAATGCAAAGTGTCAAGTGTTGGAAAAGTCCCCCACACAGCGCACACAACACAACAGCGCAACGGTTTGTTGAATTTCTCACTGCGCAAGCCAGCACTCGCAGTACGCAGTGTGTATAACACTGCCCCGTCGGCAATAACACCAAGTCCCAGAACGCGTCCACGTCCCGGAATGCAAAGTGTCAAGTGTTGGAAAAGTCCCCCGCACAGCGCACACAACACAACAGCGCAACAGTCCGGCACTGATATTAAGTCCAATTCGATAACACAATAACACCAAGGCAACATCGAGGGTAAGAATGCGCGTGTCAAGTGTGATGAAAAGTCTCCCCCACACAGCGCACACAACACAACAGCGCAACAGTTTGTTTAATTTCTCACTGCGCGAGCCAGCACTCGCAGTACGCAGTGTGTGCATCGGCCCGGCACTGGTATTAAGTCCAATTCGATAATACAATAACACCAAGCCAACATCAAGCACAGCACAGCACAACAGTTTGTTTTATTTCTCACCCGCAGTACGCAGTGTGTATAACATCGACAACGGCGCGTACATGACTATTGAAAAAAAAAAACAACACATTCACACATTGGTCACACATCATCATCTTTACCTACGGGAAAACTGAAACTGTTGGAAAAAAGTTCAACTATTGAAAAAATGTCAACTATTGAAACAAGTAACCAACTATTGAAACAACCAACACCTTAGGCACGGCCCAAGTACAAGTACGAGTTCAATAGTAGGGTTACCCCCCATCGGAATATGACCGACACCCGGCACTGGTACCGATTGCGGTGCGTGAACATTTCCCGACCCAGCATGGTGTCTCGGCTAGTGGTACAAGTCTATCCAAGGCACCCCTATAACGATGCCCCCAGTGCGGTATATACCCATGCCGAGGCAACGTTGGTATGACCATGTTTTACACTATTGTGGGGAAAGTTGGTGAGACTGCGCGCCTGGAGGGCTCCCTAGAGGGGTGGGGGGAAACGAATAGTGTATTCGGTAGCTTGAAGTGTCTACTATGAACGTACGAAAACACGTTTCTGTCACTATAGTAGTTTGCGAGCAGCAGTGGTTTGAATGGAACGTGGTTTGTAGTGCGCTTCGGAAATCATGTGTGACGAAAAACACGAGCAACAACGCATCTGCCCATAACGCGCTGTCGGTGAAGCAATTTTTGGCCGATAAGGGCATTCCAGTGCTCGGACATGTCCCGTACTCGCCAGATCTACCCATATGCGACTTTTTTCTATTCCCCAAGATCAAATCCGTGTTGAAAGGTACCCGATTTCTGTACATAGAAGAGGCGAAGGAAAAAGCGACGCGGCTTTTGAACGCCATCACAAAAGAAGAGTTTCAGCACTGCTTCGAACAATGGAAAAAACGTATGGAAAGGTGTGTAAGGAGCCAAGGGAAGTATATTGAAGGGGAGCATATCGTTGTACCGTAATTTTTAAAATATAACCCTTTTTCGTAACCAGTCTCGTTATTTAATAGCCATACCTCGTATATTTAGATGTAACACTCGGGGTTCGAGGCAAAATACTCTCTATTATATTAGCAGGCTCGAAGGTAATTTTGAGTAATTGCAATTGTTAATTTTAATTTTCTAAGTGTGTTCAATCAACCAATCCATTGTCACTTTCACTTTCCAAAAACGGATCACAAAGCTTACAACCGTCAACGCGTATAGTACACTTATGTTGGGATTATGAATCAGCGGATCAGAC
>NW_026599949.1:0-79895 GCF_029784135.1 Toxorhynchites rutilus septentrionalis
CTCAGCCATTTTACATTTGGTCTACATACTAGAGATGTGCATATTTGTCTCTTTCCAGCAGATCTGTATTCCTATCTGTATTCTGGGCGAATACTCAAAAATAGCAACAAGAACTTCAGCTTGTTTTGAGTGTTTGGTTAATGTAACAAATGCTGTAAACTCTATAACAGTCTTGAACGAAAATTATGTCTGATAATTGATTTTATATTGCAATAAAAACAGACACCAACACCAACTCAAAATCAAAGGTAGATGTCGACACTGTATGATAATGTACGTTACAAACGTACGTTACGCGTTGAGCAGCAATGACCAACAGATGGGGCGAACCAAACTGACATTGAGAGCGTTGGATTGCTGATTGGACAACATACTATCATACATATGAGCACACTGTTATTGCTTATTATTCCATCGATGTGTGGAAGTTGGCGATCGGGTAATTTACCGGGCATTTGGATCAGATTACTAACAATACTAGAGGACTAAACCGCATAACCATTGCTTCAATATTGTTAGGAAGCTAAGATATGTATTCCGGGATCATAATCTCGAAATAGCTGTTTACAAGTTGAACATTAGTTCCTATTTATTAACATTCAGTGAATAGCAGATATAGCTGTTTACAAGTTGAACATTAGTTGGAGATAGAAAAACACCGAAGTAATAATCCAATGATTACGAATAATCACGTTCGTCACCTGAAAGTAAATGAAGGTAAAGCGAAAAAAAAAGTACAATTCCAAATACGTTGCAACATTACTTACCTGATACCTAATACTTACCAACCTTGAATTGTATCCATAAAATTTATCTAGTAGTCATATGTTCACTCGCCAACCATAGAATTGCATCGGCACTTTTAATAGAACACATTTGTTTATTCGTTGCCATGATACGGCCCCATCCCCCCACACACGATTGATAAATACCCGAGACAGCTAGACATAGCATTTCATTTGTTTACCATCAAACCGTTCGAACGTCTTTCTACTTTAGTCCGAAAATTTATATTCGGTCAACCAAGTAAAATAAATAATTATGCTGATTAGGTAAGTGCCATATGTGTGTTGATACTGTATGCATACGAATATCTTCCCATTCAAAGGTTGAATTGACCTCAATTTGATCTAGAAGTATCAATGGAGGGCCGATTCGATTACTTCTGGATCACCCGGTGGCCATTCCGGGATCACAATCTCAGCCTAAACTCGAACTGGCTGTGTTTTTGCCAGGAGATCATGTTCTCAAGTTAGTCACTACTCTCCCGCTTATCTACGTGTCGAAATCTTCAATGAAAATAATTGACGCAAGATAATTTCCCAATAATTCCTGAAACTTAAACCATACAATATAAAATCAATGTCCCCACCTGCAGAAAACTTGATGCTCTATACAGGTTATCTATTCTATACGGATACGGGATAATTTTCATTCATAGTTCATTCATTTAATTTTAACCCGAAAAGCCGAAAAGTCATTTTTTGCTTCATGCTTGCTCTCACAAGCCACAAGATTCTCTCGCGTAAAACCCAGGGCCTATCTCTTTCTGTGTGCTCGGCTGATGCCAACATGGCTGCCTATGAGAGATCTGGAAAAATACCACCGCACAGTGTCGACGTCTGGTGGCAACAGATCCAATCAACAGCGTTGTGAGGCAAATCACTCTCTAGCAGACTAGCAGGCCCGAAGGCAGTTTTAAATTGTTGAAGATTGAATGAAAATTGTCACTCCATGTTATTTGACTACTTCAAACACGTTTTCCTGACCCTTACCTAACCATTGGTCATTGGTACATTTCGTGCATTTCTACTAGAACTTATCATGATAATGTAAAGTCATAATCAGACACAATTTTCGTTGAATGTTTTTTCACAATTTGCAAACAAACGTGCTACCCTATTACATGGAACGCATATTCGATACGGAAAAGTAAATTCTCATTCATAATTTTGATTTTGAAAGGGTGTTCGTTCCACCTGAAAATACATTATCATTCTCGCTGACACAATATGAGACAGCACACGCCGTCACAATGCCGTCAACGCGAAGGCTCGCTCTCACACGCACTCTCCGTTTCAATCCAGCCTCTCAGTGGCACACGATCCAAGGGTGCTCATACCCTGTTTGGCCGAAGCCGCGAATATTTGACTCTTTTTGACAGATAAAATTTGAACGTTGATTTGAACGTTTATTCGACACAAAACACGACAGGCACACGACATTCAGTTATTGGATGGCTAAAATATGTTTTCGGTCTGTTCGTCAAACCTGTCGGTACATGTCGGTTCGGTTACCTCAAAGTTACCTCAGTCAACGTTCGATGTTCGATGCCAGTATTGATAGTTGTTGAAGAGTGACAAGCAAAGCCTTAGTGTTCTGTCATTTATCTGGCAAAAAATGTGTAATATTTGAGCCCCGGACAAACAGTGTACGGCCACCTTAACTTAACTTTTCGCGCTGACACAATGACGAAGCACACGAAGCCCAATGCCGTCAACGCGAACGCTCGCTCTCACACGCACACACGCACAGTGGCACACGATCTAAGGGTGATCATACACTGTTTGGCCGAAGCCAAATATTAGACTCTTTTTGACAGATTAATTTCCAACGTTGATCAAATACATTCGACACGAAACACGACAGGCAAATATTCAGTCATTGGATGGCTAAAATATTGTTTCGGTCCTGTACATGGATTTCAGTCGATGTTCGATGTTTGCCAATATTGAATATTGAGACCTGAGTGACAAACAAAATAGACCTCCGGACAAACAGTGCACGGCCACCTTAACTCTCTCTCTCTCACACAATACATTCAACCGTACCCGGGATCATATTGAAGAGAGCAACTGCGTTGACCCTTTCCTGCTTCTGCGCACGATACGGTGCTCTACGCCAATCATTCACTGTGAATGTCAGCCGTTTTGTTGGCCGTCTCGTTGGACCATAGACGGAATGCGGCTGATTGCTGATTGCCGATTGCGCAATATATTATTACTCCGTGGCATAGAGTTATGAAAGAAATGATCTCGCGCTGTTTTTACTGGCTTATAAAATTAAAATTATGAATTAACTTAATTAACTTAATTCCGTATCAAATTAGTATGCTATTTAAATGAAAACATGGTGGAAATATCTCATACGAAAATTGTTCTTGAAGACAACTTGAAGATAATAGTTATAAAAGTTTCAGTAACAATGTTGGGTTATGTATAGACAAAATGGTGAAACAAAAGTCAGATATACGGGTTTCAAGTAAACAAAAGTGGCTTCGCGTCTTCTAATATGATAGAGCTTACTACACTAACGAGTTTGGGAAGACCCCACCCAATTATGTGGCCCCTAGTTGAAGAAAGTCGCGAATACGCGCTGGCTGGCTGGCTGGCTAGCTACCAGGAGTTCAGACTAGCATGTAGCAACTTCGCACCGCATTCTAAGTCACTCGCTTAGCCACTCAATTCGCTCAAGAGAGCGAGTGAGTGAGTGACAAAAAGAGAGCAGAGAGCATAAAGCCACCGCCGCCATTTTACCACATCTCGGCCACATCCCACCTCAGCCATTTTACATTTGGTCTACATACTAGAGATGTGCATATTTGTCTCTTTCCAGCAGATCTGTATTCCTATCTGTATTCTGGGCGAATACTCAAAAATAGCAACAAGAACTTCAGCTTGTTTTGAGTGTTTGGTTAATGTAACAAATGCTGTAAACTCTATAACAGTCTTGAACGAAAATTATGTCTGATAATTGATTTTATATTGCAATAAAAACAGACACCAACACCAACTCAAAATCAAAGGTAGATGTCGACACTGTATGATAATGTACGTTACAAACGTACGTTACGCGTTGAGCAGCAATGACCAACAGATGGGGCGAACCAAACTGACATTGAGAGCGTTGGATTGCTGATTGGACAACATACTATCATACATATGAGCACACTGTTATTGCTTATTATTCCATCGATGTGTGGAAGTTGGCGATCGGGTAATTTACCGGGCATTTGGATCAGATTACTAACAATACTAGAGGACTAAACCGCATAACCATTGCTTCAATATTGTTAGGAAGCTAAGATATGTATTCCGGGATCATAATCTCGAAATAGCTGTTTACAAGTTGAACATTAGTTCCTATTTATTAACATTCAGTGAATAGCAGATATAGCTGTTTACAAGTTGAACATTAGTTGGAGATAGAAAAACACCGAAGTAATAATCCAATGATTACGAATAATCACGTTCGTCACCTGAAAGTAAATGAAGGTAAAGCGAAAAAAAAAAGTACAATTCCAAATACGTTGCAACATTACTTACCTGATACCTAATACTTACCAACCTTGAATTGTATCCATAAAATTTATCTAGTAGTCATATGTTCACTCGCCAACCATAGAATTGCATCGGCACTTTTAATAGAACACATTTGTTTATTCGTTGCCATGATACGGCCCCATCCCCCCACACACGATTGATAAATACCCGAGACAGCTAGACATAGCATTTCATTTGTTTACCATCAAACCGTTCGAACGTCTTTCTACTTTAGTCCGAAAATTTATATTCGGTCAACCAAGTAAAATAAATAATTATGCTGATTAGGTAAGTGCCATATGTGTGTTGATACTGTATGCATACGAATATCTTCCCATTCAAAGGTTGAATTGACCTCAATTTGATCTAGAAGTATCAATGGAGGGCCGATTCGATTACTTCTGGATCACCCGGTGGCCATTCCGGGATCACAATCTCAGCCTAAACTCGAACTGGCTGTGTTTTTGCCAGGAGATCATGTTCTCAAGTTAGTCACTACTCTCCCGCTTATCTACGTGTCGAAATCTTCAATGAAAATAATTGACGCAAGATAATTTCCCAATAATTCCTGAAACTTAAACCATACAATATAAAATCAATGTCCCCACCTGCAGAAAACTTGATGCTCTATACAGGTTATCTATTCTATACGGATACGGGATAATTTTCATTCATAGTTCATTCATTTAATTTTAACCCGAAAAGCCGAAAAGTCATTTTTTGCTTCATGCTTGCTCTCACAAGCCCACAAGATTCTCTCGCGTAAAACCCAGGGCCTATCTCTTTCTGTGTGCTCGGCTGATGCCAACATGGCTGCCTATGAGAGATCTGGAAAAATACCACCGCACAGTGTCGACGTCTGGTGGCAACAGATCCAATCAACAGCGTTGTGAGGCAAATCACTCTCTAGCAGACTAGCAGGCCCGAAGGCAGTTTTAAATTGTTGAAGATTGAATGAAAATTGTCACTCCATGTTATTTGACTACTTCAAACACGTTTTCCTGACCCTTACCTAACCATTGGTCATTGGTACATTTCGTGCATTTCTACTAGAACTTATCATGATAATGTAAAGTCATAATCAGACACAATTTTCGTTGAATGTTTTTTCACAATTTGCAAACAAACGTGCTACCCTATTACATGGAACGCATATTCGATACGGAAAAGTAAATTCTCATTCATAATTTTGATTTTGAAAGGGTGTTCGTTCCACCTGAAAATACATTATCATTCTCGCTGACACAATATGAGACAGCACACGCCGTCACAATGCCGTCAACGCGAAGGCTCGCTCTCACACGCACTCTCCGTTTCAATCCAGCCTCTCAGTGGCACACGATCCAAGGGTGCTCATACCCTGTTTGGCCGAAGCCGCGAATATTTGACTCTTTTTGACAGATAAAATTTGAACGTTGATTTGAACGTTTATTCGACACAAAACACGACAGGCACACGACATTCAGTTATTGGATGGCTAAAATATGTTTTCGGTCTGTTCGTCAAACCTGTCGGTACATGTCGGTTCGGTTACCTCAAAGTTACCTCAGTCAACGTTCGATGTTCGATGCCAGTATTGATAGTTGTTGAAGAGTGACAAGCAAAGCCTTAGTGTTCTGTCATTTATCTGGCAAAAAATGTGTAATATTTGAGCCCCGGACAAACAGTGTACGGCCACCTTAACTTAACTTTTCGCGCTGACACAATGACGAAGCACACGAAGCCCAATGCCGTCAACGCGAACGCTCGCTCTCACACGCACACACGCACAGTGGCACACGATCTAAGGGTGATCATACACTGTTTGGCCGAAGCCAAATATTAGACTCTTTTTGACAGATTAATTTCCAACGTTGATCAAATACATTCGACACGAAACACGACAGGCAAATATTCAGTCATTGGATGGCTAAAATATTGTTTCGGTCCTGTACATGGATTTCAGTCGATGTTCGATGTTTGCCAATATTGAATATTGAGACCTGAGTGACAAACAAAATAGACCTCCGGACAAACAGTGCACGGCCACCTTAACTCTCTCTCTCTCACACAATACATTCAACCGTACCCGGGATCATATTGAAGAGAGCAACTGCGTTGACCCTTTCCTGCTTCTGCGCACGATACGGTGCTCTACGCCAATCATTCACTGTGAATGTCAGCCGTTTTGTTGGCCGTCTCGTTGGACCATAGACGGAATGCGGCTGATTGCTGATTGCCGATTGCGCAATATATTATTACTCCGTGGCATAGAGTTATGAAAGAAATGATCTCGCGCTGTTTTTACTGGCTTATAAAATTAAAATTATGAATTAACTTAATTAACTTAATTCCGTATCAAATTAGTATGCTATTTAAATGAAAACATGGTGGAAATATCTCATACGAAAATTGTTCTTGAAGACAACTTGAAGATAATAGTTATAAAAGTTTCAGTAACAATGTTGGGTTATGTATAGACAAAATGGTGAAACAAAAGTCAGATATACGGGTTTCAAGTAAACAAAAGTGGCTTCGCGTCTTCTAATATGATAGAGCTTACTACACTAACGAGTTTGGGAAGACCCCACCCAATTATGTGGCCCCTAGTTGAAGAAAGTCGCGAATACGCGCTGGCTGGCTGGCTGGCTAGCTACCAGGAGTTCAGACTAGCATGTAGCAACTTCGCACCGCATTCTAAGTCACTCGCTTAGCCACTCAATTCGCTCAAGAGAGCGAGTGAGTGAGTGACAAAAAGAGAGCAGAGAGCATAAAGCCACCGCCGCCATTTTACCACATCTCGGCCACATCCCACCTCAGCCATTTTACATTTGGTCTACATACTAGAGATGTGCATATTTGTCTCTTTCCAGCAGATCTGTATTCCTATCTGTATTCTGGGCGAATACTCAAAAATAGCAACAAGAACTTCAGCTTGTTTTGAGTGTTTGGTTAATGTAACAAATGCTGTAAACTCTATAACAGTCTTGAACGAAAATTATGTCTGATAATTGATTTTATATTGCAATAAAAACAGACACCAACACCAACTCAAAATCAAAGGTAGATGTCGACACTGTATGATAATGTACGTTACAAACGTACGTTACGCGTTGAGCAGCAATGACCAACAGATGGGGCGAACCAAACTGACATTGAGAGCGTTGGATTGCTGATTGGACAACATACTATCATACATATGAGCACACTGTTATTGCTTATTATTCCATCGATGTGTGGAAGTTGGCGATCGGGTAATTTACCGGGCATTTGGATCAGATTACTAACAATACTAGAGGACTAAACCGCATAACCATTGCTTCAATATTGTTAGGAAGCTAAGATATGTATTCCGGGATCATAATCTCGAAATAGCTGTTTACAAGTTGAACATTAGTTCCTATTTATTAACATTCAGTGAATAGCAGATATAGCTGTTTACAAGTTGAACATTAGTTGGAGATAGAAAAACACCGAAGTAATAATCCAATGATTACGAATAATCACGTTCGTCACCTGAAAGTAAATGAAGGTAAAGCGAAAAAAAAAAGTACAATTCCAAATACGTTGCAACATTACTTACCTGATACCTAATACTTACCAACCTTGAATTGTATCCATAAAATTTATCTAGTAGTCATATGTTCACTCGCCAACCATAGAATTGCATCGGCACTTTTAATAGAACACATTTGTTTATTCGTTGCCATGATACGGCCCCATCCCCCCACACACGATTGATAAATACCCGAGACAGCTAGACATAGCATTTCATTTGTTTACCATCAAACCGTTCGAACGTCTTTCTACTTTAGTCCGAAAATTTATATTCGGTCAACCAAGTAAAATAAATAATTATGCTGATTAGGTAAGTGCCATATGTGTGTTGATACTGTATGCATACGAATATCTTCCCATTCAAAGGTTGAATTGACCTCAATTTGATCTAGAAGTATCAATGGAGGGCCGATTCGATTACTTCTGGATCACCCGGTGGCCATTCCGGGATCACAATCTCAGCCTAAACTCGAACTGGCTGTGTTTTTGCCAGGAGATCATGTTCTCAAGTTAGTCACTACTCTCCCGCTTATCTACGTGTCGAAATCTTCAATGAAAATAATTGACGCAAGATAATTTCCCAATAATTCCTGAAACTTAAACCATACAATATAAAATCAATGTCCCCACCTGCAGAAAACTTGATGCTCTATACAGGTTATCTATTCTATACGGATACGGGATAATTTTCATTCATAGTTCATTCATTTAATTTTAACCCGAAAAGCCGAAAAGTCATTTTTTGCTTCATGCTTGCTCTCACAAGCCCACAAGATTCTCTCGCGTAAAACCCAGGGCCTATCTCTTTCTGTGTGCTCGGCTGATGCCAACATGGCTGCCTATGAGAGATCTGGAAAAATACCACCGCACAGTGTCGACGTCTGGTGGCAACAGATCCAATCAACAGCGTTGTGAGGCAAATCACTCTCTAGCAGACTAGCAGGCCCGAAGGCAGTTTTAAATTGTTGAAGATTGAATGAAAATTGTCACTCCATGTTATTTGACTACTTCAAACACGTTTTCCTGACCCTTACCTAACCATTGGTCATTGGTACATTTCGTGCATTTCTACTAGAACTTATCATGATAATGTAAAGTCATAATCAGACACAATTTTCGTTGAATGTTTTTTCACAATTTGCAAACAAACGTGCTACCCTATTACATGGAACGCATATTCGATACGGAAAAGTAAATTCTCATTCATAATTTTGATTTTGAAAGGGTGTTCGTTCCACCTGAAAATACATTATCATTCTCGCTGACACAATATGAGACAGCACACGCCGTCACAATGCCGTCAACGCGAAGGCTCGCTCTCACACGCACTCTCCGTTTCAATCCAGCCTCTCAGTGGCACACGATCCAAGGGTGCTCATACCCTGTTTGGCCGAAGCCGCGAATATTTGACTCTTTTTGACAGATAAAATTTGAACGTTGATTTGAACGTTTATTCGACACAAAACACGACAGGCACACGACATTCAGTTATTGGATGGCTAAAATATGTTTTCGGTCTGTTCGTCAAACCTGTCGGTACATGTCGGTTCGGTTACCTCAAAGTTACCTCAGTCAACGTTCGATGTTCGATGCCAGTATTGATAGTTGTTGAAGAGTGACAAGCAAAGCCTTAGTGTTCTGTCATTTATCTGGCAAAAAATGTGTAATATTTGAGCCCCGGACAAACAGTGTACGGCCACCTTAACTTAACTTTTCGCGCTGACACAATGACGAAGCACACGAAGCCCAATGCCGTCAACGCGAACGCTCGCTCTCACACGCACACACGCACAGTGGCACACGATCTAAGGGTGATCATACACTGTTTGGCCGAAGCCAAATATTAGACTCTTTTTGACAGATTAATTTCCAACGTTGATCAAATACATTCGACACGAAACACGACAGGCAAATATTCAGTCATTGGATGGCTAAAATATTGTTTCGGTCCTGTACATGGATTTCAGTCGATGTTCGATGTTTGCCAATATTGAATATTGAGACCTGAGTGACAAACAAAATAGACCTCCGGACAAACAGTGCACGGCCACCTTAACTCTCTCTCTCTCACACAATACATTCAACCGTACCCGGGATCATATTGAAGAGAGCAACTGCGTTGACCCTTTCCTGCTTCTGCGCACGATACGGTGCTCTACGCCAATCATTCACTGTGAATGTCAGCCGTTTTGTTGGCCGTCTCGTTGGACCATAGACGGAATGCGGCTGATTGCTGATTGCCGATTGCGCAATATATTATTACTCCGTGGCATAGAGTTATGAAAGAAATGATCTCGCGCTGTTTTTACTGGCTTATAAAATTAAAATTATGAATTAACTTAATTAACTTAATTCCGTATCAAATTAGTATGCTATTTAAATGAAAACATGGTGGAAATATCTCATACGAAAATTGTTCTTGAAGACAACTTGAAGATAATAGTTATAAAAGTTTCAGTAACAATGTTGGGTTATGTATAGACAAAATGGTGAAACAAAAGTCAGATATACGGGTTTCAAGTAAACAAAAGTGGCTTCGCGTCTTCTAATATGATAGAGCTTACTACACTAACGAGTTTGGGAAGACCCCACCCAATTATGTGGCCCCTAGTTGAAGAAAGTCGCGAATACGCGCTGGCTGGCTGGCTGGCTAGCTACCAGGAGTTCAGACTAGCATGTAGCAACTTCGCACCGCATTCTAAGTCACTCGCTTAGCCACTCAATTCGCTCAAGAGAGCGAGTGAGTGAGTGACAAAAAGAGAGCAGAGAGCATAAAGCCACCGCCGCCATTTTACCACATCTCGGCCACATCCCACCTCAGCCATTTTACATTTGGTCTACATACTAGAGATGTGCATATTTGTCTCTTTCCAGCAGATCTGTATTCCTATCTGTATTCTGGGCGAATACTCAAAAATAGCAACAAGAACTTCAGCTTGTTTTGAGTGTTTGGTTAATGTAACAAATGCTGTAAACTCTATAACAGTCTTGAACGAAAATTATGTCTGATAATTGATTTTATATTGCAATAAAAACAGACACCAACACCAACTCAAAATCAAAGGTAGATGTCGACACTGTATGATAATGTACGTTACAAACGTACGTTACGCGTTGAGCAGCAATGACCAACAGATGGGGCGAACCAAACTGACATTGAGAGCGTTGGATTGCTGATTGGACAACATACTATCATACATATGAGCACACTGTTATTGCTTATTATTCCATCGATGTGTGGAAGTTGGCGATCGGGTAATTTACCGGGCATTTGGATCAGATTACTAACAATACTAGAGGACTAAACCGCATAACCATTGCTTCAATATTGTTAGGAAGCTAAGATATGTATTCCGGGATCATAATCTCGAAATAGCTGTTTACAAGTTGAACATTAGTTCCTATTTATTAACATTCAGTGAATAGCAGATATAGCTGTTTACAAGTTGAACATTAGTTGGAGATAGAAAAACACCGAAGTAATAATCCAATGATTACGAATAATCACGTTCGTCACCTGAAAGTAAATGAAGGTAAAGCGAAAAAAAAAAAGTACAATTCCAAATACGTTGCAACATTACTTACCTGATACCTAATACTTACCAACCTTGAATTGTATCCATAAAATTTATCTAGTAGTCATATGTTCACTCGCCAACCATAGAATTGCATCGGCACTTTTAATAGAACACATTTGTTTATTCGTTGCCATGATACGGCCCCATCCCCCCACACACGATTGATAAATACCCGAGACAGCTAGACATAGCATTTCATTTGTTTACCATCAAACCGTTCGAACGTCTTTCTACTTTAGTCCGAAAATTTATATTCGGTCAACCAAGTAAAATAAATAATTATGCTGATTAGGTAAGTGCCATATGTGTGTTGATACTGTATGCATACGAATATCTTCCCATTCAAAGGTTGAATTGACCTCAATTTGATCTAGAAGTATCAATGGAGGGCCGATTCGATTACTTCTGGATCACCCGGTGGCCATTCCGGGATCACAATCTCAGCCTAAACTCGAACTGGCTGTGTTTTTGCCAGGAGATCATGTTCTCAAGTTAGTCACTACTCTCCCGCTTATCTACGTGTCGAAATCTTCAATGAAAATAATTGACGCAAGATAATTTCCCAATAATTCCTGAAACTTAAACCATACAATATAAAATCAATGTCCCCACCTGCAGAAAACTTGATGCTCTATACAGGTTATCTATTCTATACGGATACGGGATAATTTTCATTCATAGTTCATTCATTTAATTTTAACCCGAAAAGCCGAAAAGTCATTTTTTGCTTCATGCTTGCTCTCACAAGCCCACAAGATTCTCTCGCGTAAAACCCAGGGCCTATCTCTTTCTGTGTGCTCGGCTGATGCCAACATGGCTGCCTATGAGAGATCTGGAAAAATACCACCGCACAGTGTCGACGTCTGGTGGCAACAGATCCAATCAACAGCGTTGTGAGGCAAATCACTCTCTAGCAGACTAGCAGGCCCGAAGGCAGTTTTAAATTGTTGAAGATTGAATGAAAATTGTCACTCCATGTTATTTGCCTACTTCAAACACGTTTTCCTGACCCTTACCTAACCATTGGTCATTGGTACATTTCGTGCATTTCTACTAGAACTTATCATGATAATGTAAAGTCATAATCAGACACAATTTTCGTTGAATGTTTTTTCACAATTTGCAAACAAACGTGCTACCCTATTACATGGAACGCATATTCGATACGGAAAAGTAAATTCTCATTCATAATTTTGATTTTGAAAGGGTGTTCGTTCCACCTGAAAATACATTATCATTCTCGCTGACACAATATGAGACAGCACACGCCGTCACAATGCCGTCAACGCGAAGGCTCGCTCTCACACGCACTCTCCGTTTCAATCCAGCCTCTCAGTGGCACACGATCCAAGGGTGCTCATACCCTGTTTGGCCGAAGCCGCGAATATTTGACTCTTTTTGACAGATAAAATTTGAACGTTGATTTGAACGTTTATTCGACACAAAACACGACAGGCACACGACATTCAGTTATTGGATGGCTAAAATATGTTTTCGGTCTGTTCGTCAAACCTGTCGGTACATGTCGGTTCGGTTACCTCAAAGTTACCTCAGTCAACGTTCGATGTTCGATGCCAGTATTGATAGTTGTTGAAGAGTGACAAGCAAAGCCTTAGTGTTCTGTCATTTATCTGGCAAAAAATGTGTAATATTTGAGCCCCGGACAAACAGTGTACGGCCACCTTAACTTAACTTTTCGCGCTGACACAATGACGAAGCACACGAAGCCCAATGCCGTCAACGCGAACGCTCGCTCTCACACGCACACACGCACAGTGGCACACGATCTAAGGGTGATCATACACTGTTTGGCCGAAGCCAAATATTAGACTCTTTTTGACAGATTAATTTCCAACGTTGATCAAATACATTCGACACGAAACACGACAGGCAAATATTCAGTCATTGGATGGCTAAAATATTGTTTCGGTCCTGTACATGGATTTCAGTCGATGTTCGATGTTTGCCAATATTGAATATTGAGACCTGAGTGACAAACAAAATAGACCTCCGGACAAACAGTTCACGGCCACCTTAACTCTCTCTCTCTCACACAATACATTCAACCGTACCCGGGATCATATTGAAGAGAGCAACTGCGTTGACCCTTTCCTGCTTCTGCGCACGATACGGTGCTCTACGCCAATCATTCACTGTGAATGTCAGCCGTTTTGTTGGCCGTCTCGTTGGACCATAGACGGAATGCGGCTGATTGCTGATTGCCGATTGCGCAATATATTATTACTCCGTGGCATAGAGTTATGAAAGAAATGATCTCGCGCTGTTTTTACTGGCTTATAAAATTAAAATTATGAATTAACTTAATTAACTTAATTCCGTATCAAATTAGTATGCTATTTAAATGAAAACATGGTGGAAATATCTCATACGAAAATTGTTCTTGAAGACAACTTGAAGATAATAGTTATAAAAGTTTCAGTAACAATGTTGGGTTATGTATAGACAAAATGGTGAAACAAAAGTCAGATATACGGGTTTCAAGTAAACAAAAGTGGCTTCGCGTCTTCTAATATGATAGAGCTTACTACACTAACGAGTTTGGGAAGACCCCACCCAATTATGTGGCCCCTAGTTGAAGAAAGTCGCGAATACGCGCTGGCTGGCTGGCTGGCTAGCTACCAGGAGTTCAGACTAGCATGTAGCAACTTCGCACCGCATTCTAAGTCACTCGCTTAGCCACTCAATTCGCTCAAGAGAGCGAGTGAGTGAGTGACAAAAAGAGAGCAGAGAGCATAAAGCCACCGCCGCCATTTTACCACATCTCGGCCACATCCCACCTCAGCCATTTTACATTTGGTCTACATACTAGAGATGTGCATATTTGTCTCTTTCCAGCAGATCTGTATTCCTATCTGTATTCTGGGCGAATACTCAAAAATAGCAACAAGAACTTCAGCTTGTTTTGAGTGTTTGGTTAATGTAACAAATGCTGTAAACTCTATAACAGTCTTGAACGAAAATTATGTCTGATAATTGATTTTATATTGCAATAAAAACAGACACCAACACCAACTCAAAATCAAAGGTAGATGTCGACACTGTATGATAATGTACGTTACAAACGTACGTTACGCGTTGAGCAGCAATGACCAACAGATGGGGCGAACCAAACTGACATTGAGAGCGTTGGATTGCTGATTGGACAACATACTATCATACATATGAGCACACTGTTATTGCTTATTATTCCATCGATGTGTGGAAGTTGGCGATCGGGTAATTTACCGGGCATTTGGATCAGATTACTAACAATACTAGAGGACTAAACCGCATAACCATTGCTTCAATATTGTTAGGAAGCTAAGATATGTATTCCGGGATCATAATCTCGAAATAGCTGTTTACAAGTTGAACATTAGTTCCTATTTATTAACATTCAGTGAATAGCAGATATAGCTGTTTACAAGTTGAACATTAGTTGGAGATAGAAAAACACCGAAGTAATAATCCAATGATTACGAATAATCACGTTCGTCACCTGAAAGTAAATGAAGGTAAAGCGAAAAAAAAAAGTACAATTCCAAATACGTTGCAACATTACTTACCTGATACCTAATACTTACCAACCTTGAATTGTATCCATAAAATTTATCTAGTAGTCATATGTTCACTCGCCAACCATAGAATTGCATCGGCACTTTTAATAGAACACATTTGTTTATTCGTTGCCATGATACGGCCCCATCCCCCCACACACGATTGATAAATACCCGAGACAGCTAGACATAGCATTTCATTTGTTTACCATCAAACCGTTCGAACGTCTTTCTACTTTAGTCCGAAAATTTATATTCGGTCAACCAAGTAAAATAAATAATTATGCTGATTAGGTAAGTGCCATATGTGTGTTGATACTGTATGCATACGAATATCTTCCCATTCAAAGGTTGAATTGACCTCAATTTGATCTAGAAGTATCAATGGAGGGCCGATTCGATTACTTCTGGATCACCCGGTGGCCATTCCGGGATCACAATCTCAGCCTAAACTCGAACTGGCTGTGTTTTTGCCAGGAGATCATGTTCTCAAGTTAGTCACTACTCTCCCGCTTATCTACGTGTCGAAATCTTCAATGAAAATAATTGACGCAAGATAATTTCCCAATAATTCCTGAAACTTAAACCATACAATATAAAATCAATGTCCCCACCTGCAGAAAACTTGATGCTCTATACAGGTTATCTATTCTATACGGATACGGGATAATTTTCATTCATAGTTCATTCATTTAATTTTAACCCGAAAAGCCGAAAAGTCATTTTTTGCTTCATGCTTGCTCTCACAAGCCCACAAGATTCTCTCGCGTAAAACCCAGGGCCTATCTCTTTCTGTGTGCTCGGCTGATGCCAACATGGCTGCCTATGAGAGATCTGGAAAAATACCACCGCACAGTGTCGACGTCTGGTGGCAACAGATCCAATCAACAGCGTTGTGAGGCAAATCACTCTCTAGCAGACTAGCAGGCCCGAAGGCAGTTTTAAATTGTTGAAGATTGAATGAAAATTGTCACTCCATGTTATTTGACTACTTCAAACACGTTTTCCTGACCCTTACCTAACCATTGGTCATTGGTACATTTCGTGCATTTCTACTAGAACTTATCATGATAATGTAAAGTCATAATCAGACACAATTTTCGTTGAATGTTTTTTCACAATTTGCAAACAAACGTGCTACCCTATTACATGGAACGCATATTCGATACGGAAAAGTAAATTCTCATTCATAATTTTGATTTTGAAAGGGTGTTCGTTCCACCTGAAAATACATTATCATTCTCGCTGACACAATATGAGACAGCACACGCCGTCACAATGCCGTCAACGCGAAGGCTCGCTCTCACACGCACTCTCCGTTTCAATCCAGCCTCTCAGTGGCACACGATCCAAGGGTGCTCATACCCTGTTTGGCCGAAGCCGCGAATATTTGACTCTTTTTGACAGATAAAATTTGAACGTTGATTTGAACGTTTATTCGACACAAAACACGACAGGCACACGACATTCAGTTATTGGATGGCTAAAATATGTTTTCGGTCTGTTCGTCAAACCTGTCGGTACATGTCGGTTCGGTTACCTCAAAGTTACCTCAGTCAACGTTCGATGTTCGATGCCAGTATTGATAGTTGTTGAAGAGTGACAAGCAAAGCCTTAGTGTTCTGTCATTTATCTGGCAAAAAATGTGTAATATTTGAGCCCCGGACAAACAGTGTACGGCCACCTTAACTTAACTTTTCGCGCTGACACAATGACGAAGCACACGAAGCCCAATGCCGTCAACGCGAACGCTCGCTCTCACACGCACACACGCACAGTGGCACACGATCTAAGGGTGATCATACACTGTTTGGCCGAAGCCAAATATTAGACTCTTTTTGACAGATTAATTTCCAACGTTGATCAAATACATTCGACACGAAACACGACAGGCAAATATTCAGTCATTGGATGGCTAAAATATTGTTTCGGTCCTGTACATGGATTTCAGTCGATGTTCGATGTTTGCCAATATTGAATATTGAGACCTGAGTGACAAACAAAATAGACCTCCGGACAAACAGTGCACGGCCACCTTAACTCTCTCTCTCTCACACAATACATTCAACCGTACCCGGGATCATATTGAAGAGAGCAACTGCGTTGACCCTTTCCTGCTTCTGCGCACGATACGGTGCTCTACGCCAATCATTCACTGTGAATGTCAGCCGTTTTGTTGGCCGTCTCGTTGGACCATAGACGGAATGCGGCTGATTGCTGATTGCCGATTGCGCAATATATTATTACTCCGTGGCATAGAGTTATGAAAGAAATGATCTCGCGCTGTTTTTACTGGCTTATAAAATTAAAATTATGAATTAACTTAATTAACTTAATTCCGTATCAAATTAGTATGCTATTTAAATGAAAACATGGTGGAAATATCTCATACGAAAATTGTTCTTGAAGACAACTTGAAGATAATAGTTATAAAAGTTTCAGTAACAATGTTGGGTTATGTATAGACAAAATGGTGAAACAAAAGTCAGATATACGGGTTTCAAGTAAACAAAAGTGGCTTCGCGTCTTCTAATATGATAGAGCTTACTACACTAACGAGTTTGGGAAGACCCCACCCAATTATGTGGCCCCTAGTTGAAGAAAGTCGCGAATACGCGCTGGCTGGCTGGCTGGCTAGCTACCAGGAGTTCAGACTAGCATGTAGCAACTTCGCACCGCATTCTAAGTCACTCGCTTAGCCACTCAATTCGCTCAAGAGAGCGAGTGAGTGAGTGACAAAAAGAGAGCAGAGAGCATAAAGCCACCGCCGCCATTTTACCACATCTCGGCCACATCCCACCTCAGCCATTTTACATTTGGTCTACATACTAGAGATGTGCATATTTGTCTCTTTCCAGCAGATCTGTATTCCTATCTGTATTCTGGGCGAATACTCAAAAATAGCAACAAGAACTTCAGCTTGTTTTGAGTGTTTGGTTAATGTAACAAATGCTGTAAACTCTATAACAGTCTTGAACGAAAATTATGTCTGATAATTGATTTTATATTGCAATAAAAACAGACACCAACACCAACTCAAAATCAAAGGTAGATGTCGACACTGTATGATAATGTACGTTACAAACGTACGTTACGCGTTGAGCAGCAATGACCAACAGATGGGGCGAACCAAACTGACATTGAGAGCGTTGGATTGCTGATTGGACAACATACTATCATACATATGAGCACACTGTTATTGCTTATTATTCCATCGATGTGTGGAAGTTGGCGATCGGGTAATTTACCGGGCATTTGGATCAGATTACTAACAATACTAGAGGACTAAACCGCATAACCATTGCTTCAATATTGTTAGGAAGCTAAGATATGTATTCCGGGATCATAATCTCGAAATAGCTGTTTACAAGTTGAACATTAGTTCCTATTTATTAACATTCAGTGAATAGCAGATATAGCTGTTTACAAGTTGAACATTAGTTGGAGATAGAAAAACACCGAAGTAATAATCCAATGATTACGAATAATCACGTTCGTCACCTGAAAGTAAATGAAGGTAAAGCGAAAAAAAAAAGTACAATTCCAAATACGTTGCAACATTACTTACCTGATACCTAATACTTACCAACCTTGAATTGTATCCATAAAATTTATCTAGTAGTCATATGTTCACTCGCCAACCATAGAATTGCATCGGCACTTTTAATAGAACACATTTGTTTATTCGTTGCCATGATACGGCCCCATCCCCCCACACACGATTGATAAATACCCGAGACAGCTAGACATAGCATTTCATTTGTTTACCATCAAACCGTTCGAACGTCTTTCTACTTTAGTCCGAAAATTTATATTCGGTCAACCAAGTAAAATAAATAATTATGCTGATTAGGTAAGTGCCATATGTGTGTTGATACTGTATGCATACGAATATCTTCCCATTCAAAGGTTGAATTGACCTCAATTTGATCTAGAAGTATCAATGGAGGGCCGATTCGATTACTTCTGGATCACCCGGTGGCCATTCCGGGATCACAATCTCAGCCTAAACTCGAACTGGCTGTGTTTTTGCCAGGAGATCATGTTCTCAAGTTAGTCACTACTCTCCCGCTTATCTACGTGTCGAAATCTTCAATGAAAATAATTGACGCAAGATAATTTCCCAATAATTCCTGAAACTTAAACCATACAATATAAAATCAATGTCCCCACCTGCAGAAAACTTGATGCTCTATACAGGTTATCTATTCTATACGGATACGGGATAATTTTCATTCATAGTTCATTCATTTAATTTTAACCCGAAAAGCCGAAAAGTCATTTTTTGCTTCATGCTTGCTCTCACAAGCCCACAAGATTCTCTCGCGTAAAACCCAGGGCCTATCTCTTTCTGTGTGCTCGGCTGATGCCAACATGGCTGCCTATGAGAGATCTGGAAAAATACCACCGCACAGTGTCGACGTCTGGTGGCAACAGATCCAATCAACAGCGTTGTGAGGCAAATCACTCTCTAGCAGACTAGCAGGCCCGAAGGCAGTTTTAAATTGTTGAAGATTGAATGAAAATTGTCACTCCATGTTATTTGACTACTTCAAACACGTTTTCCTGACCCTTACCTAACCATTGGTCATTGGTACATTTCGTGCATTTCTACTAGAACTTATCATGATAATGTAAAGTCATAATCAGACACAATTTTCGTTGAATGTTTTTTCACAATTTGCAAACAAACGTGCTACCCTATTACATGGAACGCATATTCGATACGGAAAAGTAAATTCTCATTCATAATTTTGATTTTGAAAGGGTGTTCGTTCCACCTGAAAATACATTATCATTCTCGCTGACACAATATGAGACAGCACACGCCGTCACAATGCCGTCAACGCGAAGGCTCGCTCTCACACGCACTCTCCGTTTCAATCCAGCCTCTCAGTGGCACACGATCCAAGGGTGCTCATACCCTGTTTGGCCGAAGCCGCGAATATTTGACTCTTTTTGACAGATAAAATTTGAACGTTGATTTGAACGTTTATTCGACACAAAACACGACAGGCACACGACATTCAGTTATTGGATGGCTAAAATATGTTTTCGGTCTGTTCGTCAAACCTGTCGGTACATGTCGGTTCGGTTACCTCAAAGTTACCTCAGTCAACGTTCGATGTTCGATGCCAGTATTGATAGTTGTTGAAGAGTGACAAGCAAAGCCTTAGTGTTCTGTCATTTATCTGGCAAAAAATGTGTAATATTTGAGCCCCGGACAAACAGTGTACGGCCACCTTAACTTAACTTTTCGCGCTGACACAATGACGAAGCACACGAAGCCCAATGCCGTCAACGCGAACGCTCGCTCTCACACGCACACACGCACAGTGGCACACGATCTAAGGGTGATCATACACTGTTTGGCCGAAGCCAAATATTAGACTCTTTTTGACAGATTAATTTCCAACGTTGATCAAATACATTCGACACGAAACACGACAGGCAAATATTCAGTCATTGGATGGCTAAAATATTGTTTCGGTCCTGTACATGGATTTCAGTCGATGTTCGATGTTTGCCAATATTGAATATTGAGACCTGAGTGACAAACAAAATAGACCTCCGGACAAACAGTGCACGGCCACCTTAACTCTCTCTCTCTCACACAATACATTCAACCGTACCCGGGATCATATTGAAGAGAGCAACTGCGTTGACCCTTTCCTGCTTCTGCGCACGATACGGTGCTCTACGCCAATCATTCACTGTGAATGTCAGCCGTTTTGTTGGCCGTCTCGTTGGACCATAGACGGAATGCGGCTGATTGCTGATTGCCGATTGCGCAATATATTATTACTCCGTGGCATAGAGTTATGAAAGAAATGATCTCGCGCTGTTTTTACTGGCTTATAAAATTAAAATTATGAATTAACTTAATTAACTTAATTCCGTATCAAATTAGTATGCTATTTAAATGAAAACATGGTGGAAATATCTCATACGAAAATTGTTCTTGAAGACAACTTGAAGATAATAGTTATAAAAGTTTCAGTAACAATGTTGGGTTATGTATAGACAAAATGGTGAAACAAAAGTCAGATATACGGGTTTCAAGTAAACAAAAGTGGCTTCGCGTCTTCTAATATGATAGAGCTTACTACACTAACGAGTTTGGGAAGACCCCACCCAATTATGTGGCCCCTAGTTGAAGAAAGTCGCGAATACGCGCTGGCTGGCTGGCTGGCTAGCTACCAGGAGTTCAGACTAGCATGTAGCAACTTCGCACCGCATTCTAAGTCACTCGCTTAGCCACTCAATTCGCTCAAGAGAGCGAGTGAGTGAGTGACAAAAAGAGAGCAGAGAGCATAAAGCCACCGCCGCCATTTTACCACATCTCGGCCACATCCCACCTCAGCCATTTTACATTTGGTCTACATACTAGAGATGTGCATATTTGTCTCTTTCCAGCAGATCTGTATTCCTATCTGTATTCTGGGCGAATACTCAAAAATAGCAACAAGAACTTCAGCTTGTTTTGAGTGTTTGGTTAATGTAACAAATGCTGTAAACTCTATAACAGTCTTGAACGAAAATTATGTCTGATAATTGATTTTATATTGCAATAAAAACAGACACCAACACCAACTCAAAATCAAAGGTAGATGTCGACACTGTATGATAATGTACGTTACAAACGTACGTTACGCGTTGAGCAGCAATGACCAACAGATGGGGCGAACCAAACTGACATTGAGAGCGTTGGATTGCTGATTGGACAACATACTATCATACATATGAGCACACTGTTATTGCTTATTATTCCATCGATGTGTGGAAGTTAGCGATCGGGTAATTTACCGGGCATTTGGATCAGATTACTAACAATACTAGAGGACTAAACCGCATAACCATTGCTTCAATATTGTTAGGAAGCTAAGATATGTATTCCGGGATCATAATCTCGAAATAGCTGTTTACAAGTTGAACATTAGTTCCTATTTATTAACATTCAGTGAATAGCAGATATAGCTGTTTACAAGTTGAACATTAGTTGGAGATAGAAAAACACCGAAGTAATAATCCAATGATTACGAATAATCACGTTCGTCACCTGAAAGTAAATGAAGGTAAAGCGAAAAAAAAAGTACAATTCCAAATACGTTGCAACATTACTTACCTGATACCTAATACTTACCAACCTTGAATTGTATCCATAAAATTTATCTAGTAGTCATATGTTCACTCGCCAACCATAGAATTGCATCGGCACTTTTAATAGAACACATTTGTTTATTCGTTGCCATGATACGGCCCCATCCCCCCACACACGATTGATAAATACCCGAGACAGCTAGACATAGCATTTCATTTGTTTACCATCAAACCGTTCGAACGTCTTTCTACTTTAGTCCGAAAATTTATATTCGGTCAACCAAGTAAAATAAATAATTATGCTGATTAGGTAAGTGCCATATGTGTGTTGATACTGTATGCATACGAATATCTTCCCATTCAAAGGTTGAATTGACCTCAATTTGATCTAGAAGTATCAATGGAGGGCCGATTCGATTACTTCTGGATCACCCGGTGGCCATTCCGGGATCACAATCTCAGCCTAAACTCGAACTGGCTGTGTTTTTGCCAGGAGATCATGTTCTCAAGTTAGTCACTACTCTCCCGCTTATCTACGTGTCGAAATCTTCAATGAAAATAATTGACGCAAGATAATTTCCCAATAATTCCTGAAACTTAAACCATACAATATAAAATCAATGTCCCCACCTGCAGAAAACTTGATGCTCTATACAGGTTATCTATTCTATACGGATACGGGATAATTTTCATTCATAGTTCATTCATTTAATTTTAACCCGAAAAGCCGAAAAGTCATTTTTTGCTTCATGCTTGCTCTCACAAGCCCACAAGATTCTCTCGCGTAAAACCCAGGGCCTATCTCTTTCTGTGTGCTCGGCTGATGCCAACATGGCTGCCTATGAGAGATCTGGAAAAATACCACCGCACAGTGTCGACGTCTGGTGGCAACAGATCCAATCAACAGCGTTGTGAGGCAAATCACTCTCTAGCAGACTAGCAGGCCCGAAGGCAGTTTTAAATTGTTGAAGATTGAATGAAAATTGTCACTCCATGTTATTTGACTACTTCAAACACGTTTTCCTGACCCTTACCTAACCATTGGTCATTGGTACATTTCGTGCATTTCTACTAGAACTTATCATGATAATGTAAAGTCATAATCAGACACAATTTTCGTTGAATGTTTTTTCACAATTTGCAAACAAACGTGCTACCCTATTACATGGAACGCATATTCGATACGGAAAAGTAAATTCTCATTCATAATTTTGATTTTGAAAGGGTGTTCGTTCCACCTGAAAATACATTATCATTCTCGCTGACACAATATGAGACAGCACACGCCGTCACAATGCCGTCAACGCGAAGGCTCGCTCTCACACGCACTCTCCGTTTCAATCCAGCCTCTCAGTGGCACACGATCCAAGGGTGCTCATACCCTGTTTGGCCGAAGCCGCGAATATTTGACTCTTTTTGACAGATAAAATTTGAACGTTGATTTGAACGTTTATTCGACACAAAACACGACAGGCACACGACATTCAGTTATTGGATGGCTAAAATATGTTTTCGGTCTGTTCGTCAAACCTGTCGGTACATGTCGGTTCGGTTACCTCAAAGTTACCTCAGTCAACGTTCGATGTTCGATGCCAGTATTGATAGTTGTTGAAGAGTGACAAGCAAAGCCTTAGTGTTCTGTCATTTATCTGGCAAAAAATGTGTAATATTTGAGCCCCGGACAAACAGTGTACGGCCACCTTAACTTAACTTTTCGCGCTGACACAATGACGAAGCACACGAAGCCCAATGCCGTCAACGCGAACGCTCGCTCTCACACGCACACACGCACAGTGGCACACGATCTAAGGGTGATCATACACTGTTTGGCCGAAGCCAAATATTAGACTCTTTTTGACAGATTAATTTCCAACGTTGATCAAATACATTCGACACGAAACACGACAGGCAAATATTCAGTCATTGGATGGCTAAAATATTGTTTCGGTCCTGTACATGGATTTCAGTCGATGTTCGATGTTTGCCAATATTGAATATTGAGACCTGAGTGACAAACAAAATAGACCTCCGGACAAACAGTGCACGGCCACCTTAACTCTCTCTCTCTCACACAATACATTCAACCGTACCCGGGATCATATTGAAGAGAGCAACTGCGTTGACCCTTTCCTGCTTCTGCGCACGATACGGTGCTCTACGCCAATCATTCACTGTGAATGTCAGCCGTTTTGTTGGCCGTCTCGTTGGACCATAGACGGAATGCGGCTGATTGCTGATTGCCGATTGCGCAATATATTATTACTCCGTGGCATAGAGTTATGAAAGAAATGATCTCGCGCTGTTTTTACTGGCTTATAAAATTAAAATTATGAATTAACTTAATTAACTTAATTCCGTATCAAATTAGTATGCTATTTAAATGAAAACATGGTGGAAATATCTCATACGAAAATTGTTCTTGAAGACAACTTGAAGATAATAGTTATAAAAGTTTCAGTAACAATGTTGGGTTATGTATAGACAAAATGGTGAAACAAAAGTCAGATATACGGGTTTCAAGTAAACAAAAGTGGCTTCGCGTCTTCTAATATGATAGAGCTTACTACACTAACGAGTTTGGGAAGACCCCACCCAATTATGTGGCCCCTAGTTGAAGAAAGTCGCGAATACGCGCTGGCTGGCTGGCTGGCTAGCTACCAGGAGTTCAGACTAGCATGTAGCAACTTCGCACCGCATTCTAAGTCACTCGCTTAGCCACTCAATTCGCTCAAGAGAGCGAGTGAGTGAGTGACAAAAAGAGAGCAGAGAGCATAAAGCCACCGCCGCCATTTTACCACATCTCGGCCACATCCCACCTCAGCCATTTTACATTTGGTCTACATACTAGAGATGTGCATATTTGTCTCTTTCCAGCAGATCTGTATTCCTATCTGTATTCTGGGCGAATACTCAAAAATAGCAACAAGAACTTCAGCTTGTTTTGAGTGTTTGGTTAATGTAACAAATGCTGTAAACTCTATAACAGTCTTGAACGAAAATTATGTCTGATAATTGATTTTATATTGCAATAAAAACAGACACCAACACCAACTCAAAATCAAAGGTAGATGTCGACACTGTATGATAATGTACGTTACAAACGTACGTTACGCGTTGAGCAGCAATGACCAACAGATGGGGCGAACCAAACTGACATTGAGAGCGTTGGATTGCTGATTGGACAACATACTATCATACATATGAGCACACTGTTATTGCTTATTATTCCATCGATGTGTGGAAGTTGGCGATCGGGTAATTTACCGGGCATTTGGATCAGATTACTAACAATACTAGAGGACTAAACCGCATAACCATTGCTTCAATATTGTTAGGAAGCTAAGATATGTATTCCGGGATCATAATCTCGAAATAGCTGTTTACAAGTTGAACATTAGTTCCTATTTATTAACATTCAGTGAATAGCAGATATAGCTGTTTACAAGTTGAACATTAGTTGGAGATAGAAAAACACCGAAGTAATAATCCAATGATTACGAATAATCACGTTCGTCACCTGAAAGTAAATGAAGGTAAAGCGAAAAAAAAAAGTACAATTCCAAATACGTTGCAACATTACTTACCTGATACCTAATACTTACCAACCTTGAATTGTATCCATAAAATTTATCTAGTAGTCATATGTTCACTCGCCAACCATAGAATTGCATCGGCACTTTTAATAGAACACATTTGTTTATTCGTTGCCATGATACGGCCCCATCCCCCCACACACGATTGATAAATACCCGAGACAGCTAGACATAGCATTTCATTTGTTTACCATCAAACCGTTCGAACGTCTTTCTACTTTAGTCCGAAAATTTATATTCGGTCAACCAAGTAAAATAAATAATTATGCTGATTAGGTAAGTGCCATATGTGTGTTGATACTGTATGCATACGAATATCTTCCCATTCAAAGGTTGAATTGACCTCAATTTGATCTAGAAGTATCAATGGAGGGCCGATTCGATTACTTCTGGATCACCCGGTGGCCATTCCGGGATCACAATCTCAGCCTAAACTCGAACTGGCTGTGTTTTTGCCAGGAGATCATGTTCTCAAGTTAGTCACTACTCTCCCGCTTATCTACGTGTCGAAATCTTCAATGAAAATAATTGACGCAAGATAATTTCCCAATAATTCCTGAAACTTAAACCATACAATATAAAATCAATGTCCCCACCTGCAGAAAACTTGATGCTCTATACAGGTTATCTATTCTATACGGATACGGGATAATTTTCATTCATAGTTCATTCATTTAATTTTAACCCGAAAAGCCGAAAAGTCATTTTTTGCTTCATGCTTGCTCTCACAAGCCCACAAGATTCTCTCGCGTAAAACCCAGGGCCTATCTCTTTCTGTGTGCTCGGCTGATGCCAACATGGCTGCCTATGAGAGATCTGGAAAAATACCACCGCACAGTGTCGACGTCTGGTGGCAACAGATCCAATCAACAGCGTTGTGAGGCAAATCACTCTCTAGCAGACTAGCAGGCCCGAAGGCAGTTTTAAATTGTTGAAGATTGAATGAAAATTGTCACTCCATGTTATTTGACTACTTCAAACACGTTTTCCTGACCCTTACCTAACCATTGGTCATTGGTACATTTCGTGCATTTCTACTAGAACTTATCATGATAATGTAAAGTCATAATCAGACACAATTTTCGTTGAATGTTTTTTCACAATTTGCAAACAAACGTGCTACCCTATTACATGGAACGCATATTCGATACGGAAAAGTAAATTCTCATTCATAATTTTGATTTTGAAAGGGTGTTCGTTCCACCTGAAAATACATTATCATTCTCGCTGACACAATATGAGACAGCACACGCCGTCACAATGCCGTCAACGCGAAGGCTCGCTCTCACACGCACTCTCCGTTTCAATCCAGCCTCTCAGTGGCACACGATCCAAGGGTGCTCATACCCTGTTTGGCCGAAGCCGCGAATATTTGACTCTTTTTGACAGATAAAATTTGAACGTTGATTTGAACGTTTATTCGACACAAAACACGACAGGCACACGACATTCAGTTATTGGATGGCTAAAATATGTTTTCGGTCTGTTCGTCAAACCTGTCGGTACATGTCGGTTCGGTTACCTCAAAGTTACCTCAGTCAACGTTCGATGTTCGATGCCAGTATTGATAGTTGTTGAAGAGTGACAAGCAAAGCCTTAGTGTTCTGTCATTTATCTGGCAAAAAATGTGTAATATTTGAGCCCCGGACAAACAGTGTACGGCCACCTTAACTTAACTTTTCGCGCTGACACAATGACGAAGCACACGAAGCCCAATGCCGTCAACGCGAACGCTCGCTCTCACACGCACACACGCACAGTGGCACACGATCTAAGGGTGATCATACACTGTTTGGCCGAAGCCAAATATTAGACTCTTTTTGACAGATTAATTTCCAACGTTGATCAAATACATTCGACACGAAACACGACAGGCAAATATTCAGTCATTGGATGGCTAAAATATTGTTTCGGTCCTGTACATGGATTTCAGTCGATGTTCGATGTTTGCCAATATTGAATATTGAGACCTGAGTGACAAACAAAATAGACCTCCGGACAAACAGTGCACGGCCACCTTAACTCTCTCTCTCTCACACAATACATTCAACCGTACCCGGGATCATATTGAAGAGAGCAACTGCGTTGACCCTTTCCTGCTTCTGCGCACGATACGGTGCTCTACGCCAATCATTCACTGTGAATGTCAGCCGTTTTGTTGGCCGTCTCGTTGGACCATAGACGGAATGCGGCTGATTGCTGATTGCCGATTGCGCAATATATTATTACTCCGTGGCATAGAGTTATGAAAGAAATGATCTCGCGCTGTTTTTACTGGCTTATAAAATTAAAATTATGAATTAACTTAATTAACTTAATTCCGTATCAAATTAGTATGCTATTTAAATGAAAACATGGTGGAAATATCTCATACGAAAATTGTTCTTGAAGACAACTTGAAGATAATAGTTATAAAAGTTTCAGTAACAATGTTGGGTTATGTATAGACAAAATGGTGAAACAAAAGTCAGATATACGGGTTTCAAGTAAACAAAAGTGGCTTCGCGTCTTCTAATATGATAGAGCTTACTACACTAACGAGTTTGGGAAGACCCCACCCAATTATGTGGCCCCTAGTTGAAGAAAGTCGCGAATACGCGCTGGCTGGCTGGCTGGCTAGCTACCAGGAGTTCAGACTAGCATGTAGCAACTTCGCACCGCATTCTAAGTCACTCGCTTAGCCACTCAATTCGCTCAAGAGAGCGAGTGAGTGAGTGACAAAAAGAGAGCAGAGAGCATAAAGCCACCGCCGCCATTTTACCACATCTCGGCCACATCCCACCTCAGCCATTTTACATTTGGTCTACATACTAGAGATGTGCATATTTGTCTCTTTCCAGCAGATCTGTATTCCTATCTGTATTCTGGGCGAATACTCAAAAATAGCAACAAGAACTTCAGCTTGTTTTGAGTGTTTGGTTAATGTAACAAATGCTGTAAACTCTATAACAGTCTTGAACGAAAATTATGTCTGATAATTGATTTTATATTGCAATAAAAACAGACACCAACACCAACTCAAAATCAAAGGTAGATGTCGACACTGTATGATAATGTACGTTACAAACGTACGTTACGCGTTGAGCAGCAATGACCAACAGATGGGGCGAACCAAACTGACATTGAGAGCGTTGGATTGCTGATTGGACAACATACTATCATACATATGAGCACACTGTTATTGCTTATTATTCCATCGATGTGTGGAAGTTGGCGATCGGGTAATTTACCGGGCATTTGGATCAGATTACTAACAATACTAGAGGACTAAACCGCATAACCATTGCTTCAATATTGTTAGGAAGCTAAGATATGTATTCCGGGATCATAATCTCGAAATAGCTGTTTACAAGTTGAACATTAGTTCCTATTTATTAACATTCAGTGAATAGCAGATATAGCTGTTTACAAGTTGAACATTAGTTGGAGATAGAAAAACACCGAAGTAATAATCCAATGATTACGAATAATCACGTTCGTCACCTGAAAGTAAATGAAGGTAAAGCGAAAAAAAAAAGTACAATTCCAAATACGTTGCAACATTACTTACCTGATACCTAATACTTACCAACCTTGAATTGTATCCATAAAATTTATCTAGTAGTCATATGTTCACTCGCCAACCATAGAATTGCATCGGCACTTTTAATAGAACACATTTGTTTATTCGTTGCCATGATACGGCCCCATCCCCCCACACACGATTGATAAATACCCGAGACAGCTAGACATAGCATTTCATTTGTTTACCATCAAACCGTTCGAACGTCTTTCTACTTTAGTCCGAAAATTTATATTCGGTCAACCAAGTAAAATAAATAATTATGCTGATTAGGTAAGTGCCATATGTGTGTTGATACTGTATGCATACGAATATCTTCCCATTCAAAGGTTGAATTGACCTCAATTTGATCTAGAAGTATCAATGGAGGGCCGATTCGATTACTTCTGGATCACCCGGTGGCCATTCCGGGATCACAATCTCAGCCTAAACTCGAACTGGCTGTGTTTTTGCCAGGAGATCATGTTCTCAAGTTAGTCACTACTCTCCCGCTTATCTACGTGTCGAAATCTTCAATGAAAATAATTGACGCAAGATAATTTCCCAATAATTCCTGAAACTTAAACCATACAATATAAAATCAATGTCCCCACCTGCAGAAAACTTGATGCTCTATACAGGTTATCTATTCTATACGGATACGGGATAATTTTCATTCATAGTTCATTCATTTAATTTTAACCCGAAAAGCCGAAAAGTCATTTTTTGCTTCATGCTTGCTCTCACAAGCCCACAAGATTCTCTCGCGTAAAACCCAGGGCCTATCTCTTTCTGTGTGCTCGGCTGATGCCAACATGGCTGCCTATGAGAGATCTGGAAAAATACCACCGCACAGTGTCGACGTCTGGTGGCAACAGATCCAATCAACAGCGTTGTGAGGCAAATCACTCTCTAGCAGACTAGCAGGCCCGAAGGCAGTTTTAAATTGTTGAAGATTGAATGAAAATTGTCACTCCATGTTATTTGACTACTTCAAACACGTTTTCCTGACCCTTACCTAACCATTGGTCATTGGTACATTTCGTGCATTTCTACTAGAACTTATCATGATAATGTAAAGTCATAATCAGACACAATTTTCGTTGAATGTTTTTTCACAATTTGCAAACAAACGTGCTACCCTATTACATGGAACGCATATTCGATACGGAAAAGTAAATTCTCATTCATAATTTTGATTTTGAAAGGGTGTTCGTTCCACCTGAAAATACATTATCATTCTCGCTGACACAATATGAGACAGCACACGCCGTCACAATGCCGTCACAATGCCGTCAACGCGAAGGCTCGCTCTCACACGCACTCTCCGTTTCAATCCAGCCTCTCAGTGGCACACGATCCAAGGGTGCTCATACCCTGTTTGGCCGAAGCCGCGAATATTTGACTCTTTTTGACAGATAAAATTTGAACGTTGATTTGAACGTTTATTCGACACAAAACACGACAGGCACACGACATTCAGTTATTGGATGGCTAAAATATGTTTTCGGTCTGTTCGTCAAACCTGTCGGTACATGTCGGTTCGGTTACCTCAAAGTTACCTCAGTCAACGTTCGATGTTCGATGCCAGTATTGATAGTTGTTGAAGAGTGACAAGCAAAGCCTTAGTGTTCTGTCATTTATCTGGCAAAAAATGTGTAATATTTGAGCCCCGGACAAACAGTGTACGGCCACCTTAACTTAACTTTTCGCGCTGACACAATGACGAAGCACACGAAGCCCAATGCCGTCAACGCGAACGCTCGCTCTCACACGCACACACGCACAGTGGCACACGATCTAAGGGTGATCATACACTGTTTGGCCGAAGCCAAATATTAGACTCTTTTTGACAGATTAATTTCCAACGTTGATCAAATACATTCGACACGAAACACGACAGGCAAATATTCAGTCATTGGATGGCTAAAATATTGTTTCGGTCCTGTACATGGATTTCAGTCGATGTTCGATGTTTGCCAATATTGAATATTGAGACCTGAGTGACAAACAAAATAGACCTCCGGACAAACAGTGCACGGCCACCTTAACTCTCTCTCTCTCACACAATACATTCAACCGTACCCGGGATCATATTGAAGAGAGCAACTGCGTTGACCCTTTCCTGCTTCTGCGCACGATACGGTGCTCTACGCCAATCATTCACTGTGAATGTCAGCCGTTTTGTTGGCCGTCTCGTTGGACCATAGACGGAATGCGGCTGATTGCTGATTGCCGATTGCGCAATATATTATTACTCCGTGGCATAGAGTTATGAAAGAAATGATCTCGCGCTGTTTTTACTGGCTTATAAAATTAAAATTATGAATTAACTTAATTAACTTAATTCCGTATCAAATTAGTATGCTATTTAAATGAAAACATGGTGGAAATATCTCATACGAAAATTGTTCTTGAAGACAACTTGAAGATAATAGTTATAAAAGTTTCAGTAACAATGTTGGGTTATGTATAGACAAAATGGTGAAACAAAAGTCAGATATACGGGTTTCAAGTAAACAAAAGTGGCTTCGCGTCTTCTAATATGATAGAGCTTACTACACTAACGAGTTTGGGAAGACCCCACCCAATTATGTGGCCCCTAGTTGAAGAAAGTCGCGAATACGCGCTGGCTGGCTGGCTGGCTAGCTACCAGGAGTTCAGACTAGCATGTAGCAACTTCGCACCGCATTCTAAGTCACTCGCTTAGCCACTCAATTCGCTCAAGAGAGCGAGTGAGTGAGTGACAAAAAGAGAGCAGAGAGCATAAAGCCACCGCCGCCATTTTACCACATCTCGGCCACATCCCACCTCAGCCATTTTACATTTGGTCTACATACTAGAGATGTGCATATTTGTCTCTTTCCAGCAGATCTGTATTCCTATCTGTATTCTGGGCGAATACTCAAAAATAGCAACAAGAACTTCAGCTTGTTTTGAGTGTTTGGTTAATGTAACAAATGCTGTAAACTCTATAACAGTCTTGAACGAAAATTATGTCTGATAATTGATTTTATATTGCAATAAAAACAGACACCAACACCAACTCAAAATCAAAGGTAGATGTCGACACTGTATGATAATGTACGTTACAAACGTACGTTACGCGTTGAGCAGCAATGACCAACAGATGGGGCGAACCAAACTGACATTGAGAGCGTTGGATTGCTGATTGGACAACATACTATCATACATATGAGCACACTGTTATTGCTTATTATTCCATCGATGTGTGGAAGTTGGCGATCGGGTAATTTACCGGGCATTTGGATCAGATTACTAACAATACTAGAGGACTAAACCGCATAACCATTGCTTCAATATTGTTAGGAAGCTAAGATATGTATTCCGGGATCATAATCTCGAAATAGCTGTTTACAAGTTGAACATTAGTTCCTATTTATTAACATTCAGTGAATAGCAGATATAGCTGTTTACAAGTTGAACATTAGTTGGAGATAGAAAAACACCGAAGTAATAATCCAATGATTACGAATAATCACGTTCGTCACCTGAAAGTAAATGAAGGTAAAGCGAAAAAAAAAAGTACAATTCCAAATACGTTGCAACATTACTTACCTGATACCTAATACTTACCAACCTTGAATTGTATCCATAAAATTTATCTAGTAGTCATATGTTCACTCGCCAACCATAGAATTGCATCGGCACTTTTAATAGAACACATTTGTTTATTCGTTGCCATGATACGGCCCCATCCCCCCACACACGATTGATAAATACCCGAGACAGCTAGACATAGCATTTCATTTGTTTACCATCAAACCGTTCGAACGTCTTTCTACTTTAGTCCGAAAATTTATATTCGGTCAACCAAGTAAAATAAATAATTATGCTGATTAGGTAAGTGCCATATGTGTGTTGATACTGTATGCATACGAATATCTTCCCATTCAAAGGTTGAATTGACCTCAATTTGATCTAGAAGTATCAATGGAGGGCCGATTCGATTACTTCTGGATCACCCGGTGGCCATTCCGGGATCACAATCTCAGCCTAAACTCGAACTGGCTGTGTTTTTGCCAGGAGATCATGTTCTCAAGTTAGTCACTACTCTCCCGCTTATCTACGTGTCGAAATCTTCAATGAAAATAATTGACGCAAGATAATTTCCCAATAATTCCTGAAACTTAAACCATACAATATAAAATCAATGTCCCCACCTGCAGAAAACTTGATGCTCTATACAGGTTATCTATTCTATACGGATACGGGATAATTTTCATTCATAGTTCATTCATTTAATTTTAACCCGAAAAGCCGAAAAGTCATTTTTTGCTTCATGCTTGCTCTCACAAGCCCACAAGATTCTCTCGCGTAAAACCCAGGGCCTATCTCTTTCTGTGTGCTCGGCTGATGCCAACATGGCTGCCTATGAGAGATCTGGAAAAATACCACCGCACAGTGTCGACGTCTGGTGGCAACAGATCCAATCAACAGCGTTGTGAGGCAAATCACTCTCTAGCAGACTAGCAGGCCCGAAGGCAGTTTTAAATTGTTGAAGATTGAATGAAAATTGTCACTCCATGTTATTTGACTACTTCAAACACGTTTTCCTGACCCTTACCTAACCATTGGTCATTGGTACATTTCGTGCATTTCTACTAGAACTTATCATGATAATGTAAAGTCATAATCAGACACAATTTTCGTTGAATGTTTTTTCACAATTTGCAAACAAACGTGCTACCCTATTACATGGAACGCATATTCGATACGGAAAAGTAAATTCTCATTCATAATTTTGATTTTGAAAGGGTGTTCGTTCCACCTGAAAATACATTATCATTCTCGCTGACACAATATGAGACAGCACACGCCGTCACAATGCCGTCAACGCGAAGGCTCGCTCTCACACGCACTCTCCGTTTCAATCCAGCCTCTCAGTGGCACACGATCCAAGGGTGCTCATACCCTGTTTGGCCGAAGCCGCGAATATTTGACTCTTTTTGACAGATAAAATTTGAACGTTGATTTGAACGTTTATTCGACACAAAACACGACAGGCACACGACATTCAGTTATTGGATGGCTAAAATATGTTTTCGGTCTGTTCGTCAAACCTGTCGGTACATGTCGGTTCGGTTACCTCAAAGTTACCTCAGTCAACGTTCGATGTTCGATGCCAGTATTGATAGTTGTTGAAGAGTGACAAGCAAAGCCTTAGTGTTCTGTCATTTATCTGGCAAAAAATGTGTAATATTTGAGCCCCGGACAAACAGTGTACGGCCACCTTAACTTAACTTTTCGCGCTGACACAATGACGAAGCACACGAAGCCCAATGCCGTCAACGCGAACGCTCGCTCTCACACGCACACACGCACAGTGGCACACGATCTAAGGGTGATCATACACTGTTTGGCCGAAGCCAAATATTAGACTCTTTTTGACAGATTAATTTCCAACGTTGATCAAATACATTCGACACGAAACACGACAGGCAAATATTCAGTCATTGGATGGCTAAAATATTGTTTCGGTCCTGTACATGGATTTCAGTCGATGTTCGATGTTTGCCAATATTGAATATTGAGACCTGAGTGACAAACAAAATAGACCTCCGGACAAACAGTGCACGGCCACCTTAACTCTCTCTCTCTCTCACACAATACATTCAACCGTACCCGGGATCATATTGAAGAGAGCAACTGCGTTGACCCTTTCCTGCTTCTGCGCACGATACGGTGCTCTACGCCAATCATTCACTGTGAATGTCAGCCGTTTTGTTGGCCGTCTCGTTGGACCATAGACGGAATGCGGCTGATTGCTGATTGCCGATTGCGCAATATATTATTACTCCGTGGCATAGAGTTATGAAAGAAATGATCTCGCGCTGTTTTTACTGGCTTATAAAATTAAAATTATGAATTAACTTAATTAACTTAATTCCGTATCAAATTAGTATGCTATTTAAATGAAAACATGGTGGAAATATCTCATACGAAAATTGTTCTTGAAGACAACTTGAAGATAATAGTTATAAAAGTTTCAGTAACAATGTTGGGTTATGTATAGACAAAATGGTGAAACAAAAGTCAGATATACGGGTTTCAAGTAAACAAAAGTGGCTTCGCGTCTTCTAATATGATAGAGCTTACTACACTAACGAGTTTGGGAAGACCCCACCCAATTATGTGGCCCCTAGTTGAAGAAAGTCGCGAATACGCGCTGGCTGGCTGGCTGGCTAGCTACCAGGAGTTCAGACTAGCATGTAGCAACTTCGCACCGCATTCTAAGTCACTCGCTTAGCCACTCAATTCGCTCAAGAGAGCGAGTGAGTGAGCGACAAAAAGAGAGCAGAGAGCATAAAGCCACCGCCGCCATTTTACCACATCTCGGCCACATCCCACCTCAGCCATTTTACATTTGGTCTACATACTAGAGATGTGCATATTTGTCTCTTTCCAGCAGATCTGTATTCCTATCTGTATTCTGGGCGAATACTCAAAAATAGCAACAAGAACTTCAGCTTGTTTTGAGTGTTTGGTTAATGTAACAAATGCTGTAAACTCTATAACAGTCTTGAACGAAAATTATGTCTGATAATTGATTTTATATTGCAATAAAAACAGACACCAACACCAACTCAAAATCAAAGGTAGATGTCGACACTGTATGATAATGTACGTTACAAACGTACGTTACGCGTTGAGCAGCAATGACCAACAGATGGGGCGAACCAAACTGACATTGAGAGCGTTGGATTGCTGATTGGACAACATACTATCATACATATGAGCACACTGTTATTGCTTATTATTCCATCGATGTGTGGAAGTTGGCGATCGGGTAATTTACCGGGCATTTGGATCAGATTACTAACAATACTAGAGGACTAAACCGCATAACCATTGCTTCAATATTGTTAGGAAGCTAAGATATGTATTCCGGGATCATAATCTCGAAATAGCTGTTTACAAGTTGAACATTAGTTCCTATTTATTAACATTCAGTGAATAGCAGATATAGCTGTTTACAAGTTGAACATTAGTTGGAGATAGAAAAACACCGAAGTAATAATCCAATGATTACGAATAATCACGTTCGTCACCTGAAAGTAAATGAAGGTAAAGCGAAAAAAAAAGTACAATTCCAAATACGTTGCAACATTACTTACCTGATACCTAATACTTACCAACCTTGAATTGTATCCATAAAATTTATCTAGTAGTCATATGTTCACTCGCCAACCATAGAATTGCATCGGCACTTTTAATAGAACACATTTGTTTATTCGTTGCCATGATACGGCCCCATCCCCCCACACACGATTGATAAATACCCGAGACAGCTAGACATAGCATTTCATTTGTTTACCATCAAACCGTTCGAACGTCTTTCTACTTTAGTCCGAAAATTTATATTCGGTCAACCAAGTAAAATAAATAATTATGCTGATTAGGTAAGTGCCATATGTGTGTTGATACTGTATGCATACGAATATCTTCCCATTCAAAGGTTGAATTGACCTCAATTTGATCTAGAAGTATCAATGGAGGGCCGATTCGATTACTTCTGGATCACCCGGTGGCCATTCCGGGATCACAATCTCAGCCTAAACTCGAACTGGCTGTGTTTTTGCCAGGAGATCATGTTCTCAAGTTAGTCACTACTCTCCCGCTTATCTACGTGTCGAAATCTTCAATGAAAATAATTGACGCAAGATAATTTCCCAATAATTCCTGAAACTTAAACCATACAATATAAAATCAATGTCCCCACCTGCAGAAAACTTGATGCTCTATACAGGTTATCTATTCTATACGGATACGGGATAATTTTCATTCATAGTTCATTCATTTAATTTTAACCCGAAAAGCCGAAAAGTCATTTTTTGCTTCATGCTTGCTCTCACAAGCCCACAAGATTCTCTCGCGTAAAACCCAGGGCCTATCTCTTTCTGTGTGCTCGGCTGATGCCAACATGGCTGCCTATGAGAGATCTGGAAAAATACCACCGCACAGTGTCGACGTCTGGTGGCAACAGATCCAATCAACAGCGTTGTGAGGCAAATCACTCTCTAGCAGACTAGCAGGCCCGAAGGCAGTTTTAAATTGTTGAAGATTGAATGAAAATTGTCACTCCATGTTATTTGACTACTTCAAACACGTTTTCCTGACCCTTACCTAACCATTGGTCATTGGTACATTTCGTGCATTTCTACTAGAACTTATCATGATAATGTAAAGTCATAATCAGACACAATTTTCGTTGAATGTTTTTTCACAATTTGCAAACAAACGTGCTACCCTATTACATGGAACGCATATTCGATACGGAAAAGTAAATTCTCATTCATAATTTTGATTTTGAAAGGGTGTTCGTTCCACCTGAAAATACATTATCATTCTCGCTGACACAATATGAGACAGCACACGCCGTCACAATGCCGTCAACGCGAAGGCTCGCTCTCACACGCACTCTCCGTTTCAATCCAGCCTCTCAGTGGCACACGATCCAAGGGTGCTCATACCCTGTTTGGCCGAAGCCGCGAATATTTGACTCTTTTTGACAGATAAAATTTGAACGTTGATTTGAACGTTTATTCGACACAAAACACGACAGGCACACGACATTCAGTTATTGGATGGCTAAAATATGTTTTCGGTCTGTTCGTCAAACCTGTCGGTACATGTCGGTTCGGTTACCTCAAAGTTACCTCAGTCAACGTTCGATGTTCGATGCCAGTATTGATAGTTGTTGAAGAGTGACAAGCAAAGCCTTAGTGTTCTGTCATTTATCTGGCAAAAAATGTGTAATATTTGAGCCCCGGACAAACAGTGTACGGCCACCTTAACTTAACTTTTCGCGCTGACACAATGACGAAGCACACGAAGCCCAATGCCGTCAACGCGAACGCTCGCTCTCACACGCACACACGCACAGTGGCACACGATCTAAGGGTGATCATACACTGTTTGGCCGAAGCCAAATATTAGACTCTTTTTGACAGATTAATTTCCAACGTTGATCAAATACATTCGACACGAAACACGACAGGCAAATATTCAGTCATTGGATGGCTAAAATATTGTTTCGGTCCTGTACATGGATTTCAGTCGATGTTCGATGTTTGCCAATATTGAATATTGAGACCTGAGTGACAAACAAAATAGACCTCCGGACAAACAGTGCACGGCCACCTTAACTCTCTCTCTCTCACACAATACATTCAACCGTACCCGGGATCATATTGAAGAGAGCAACTGCGTTGACCCTTTCCTGCTTCTGCGCACGATACGGTGCTCTACGCCAATCATTCACTGTGAATGTCAGCCGTTTTGTTGGCCGTCTCGTTGGACCATAGACGGAATGCGGCTGATTGCTGATTGCCGATTGCGCAATATATTATTACTCCGTGGCATAGAGTTATGAAAGAAATGATCTCGCGCTGTTTTTACTGGCTTATAAAATTAAAATTATGAATTAACTTAATTAACTTAATTCCGTATCAAATTAGTATGCTATTTAAATGAAAACATGGTGGAAATATCTCATACGAAAATTGTTCTTGAAGACAACTTGAAGATAATAGTTATAAAAGTTTCAGTAACA
This sequence comes from Toxorhynchites rutilus septentrionalis, assembly GCF_029784135.1. Taxonomy (NCBI): domain Eukaryota; kingdom Metazoa; phylum Arthropoda; class Insecta; order Diptera; family Culicidae; genus Toxorhynchites; species Toxorhynchites rutilus. The sequence continues at coordinate 38,807 of NW_026599949.1, forward strand.
ATGTTGGGTTATGTATAGACAAAATGGTGAAACAAAAGTCAGATATACGGGTTTCAAGTAAACAAAAGTGGCTTCGCGTCTTCTAATATGATAGAGCTTACTACACTAACGAGTTTGGGAAGACCCCACCCAATTATGTGGCCCCTAGTTGAAGAAAGTCGCGAATACGCGCTGGCTGGCTGGCTGGCTAGCTACCAGGAGTTCAGACTAGCATGTAGCAACTTCGCACCGCATTCTAAGTCACTCGCTTAGCCACTCAATTCGCTCAAGAGAGCGAGTGAGTGAGTGACAAAAAGAGAGCAGAGAGCATAAAGCCACCGCCGCCATTTTACCACATCTCGGCCACATCCCACCTCAGCCATTTTACATTTGGTCTACATACTAGAGATGTGCATATTTGTCTCTTTCCAGCAGATCTGTATTCCTATCTGTATTCTGGGCGAATACTCAAAAATAGCAACAAGAACTTCAGCTTGTTTTGAGTGTTTGGTTAATGTAACAAATGCTGTAAACTCTATAACAGTCTTGAACGAAAATTATGTCTGATAATTGATTTTATATTGCAATAAAAACAGACACCAACACCAACTCAAAATCAAAGGTAGATGTCGACACTGTATGATAATGTACGTTACAAACGTACGTTACGCGTTGAGCAGCAATGACCAACAGATGGGGCGAACCAAACTGACATTGAGAGCGTTGGATTGCTGATTGGACAACATACTATCATACATATGAGCACACTGTTATTGCTTATTATTCCATCGATGTGTGGAAGTTGGCGATCGGGTAATTTACCGGGCATTTGGATCAGATTACTAACAATACTAGAGGACTAAACCGCATAACCATTGCTTCAATATTGTTAGGAAGCTAAGATATGTATTCCGGGATCATAATCTCGAAATAGCTGTTTACAAGTTGAACATTAGTTCCTATTTATTAACATTCAGTGAATAGCAGATATAGCTGTTTACAAGTTGAACATTAGTTGGAGATAGAAAAACACCGAAGTAATAATCCAATGATTACGAATAATCACGTTCGTCACCTGAAAGTAAATGAAGGTAAAGCGAAAAAAAAAAGTACAATTCCAAATACGTTGCAACATTACTTACCTGATACCTAATACTTACCAACCTTGAATTGTATCCATAAAATTTATCTAGTAGTCATATGTTCACTCGCCAACCATAGAATTGCATCGGCACTTTTAATAGAACACATTTGTTTATTCGTTGCCATGATACGGCCCCATCCCCCCACACACGATTGATAAATACCCGAGACAGCTAGACATAGCATTTCATTTGTTTACCATCAAACCGTTCGAACGTCTTTCTACTTTAGTCCGAAAATTTATATTCGGTCAACCAAGTAAAATAAATAATTATGCTGATTAGGTAAGTGCCATATGTGTGTTGATACTGTATGCATACGAATATCTTCCCATTCAAAGGTTGAATTGACCTCAATTTGATCTAGAAGTATCAATGGAGGGCCGATTCGATTACTTCTGGATCACCCGGTGGCCATTCCGGGATCACAATCTCAGCCTAAACTCGAACTGGCTGTGTTTTTGCCAGGAGATCATGTTCTCAAGTTAGTCACTACTCTCCCGCTTATCTACGTGTCGAAATCTTCAATGAAAATAATTGACGCAAGATAATTTCCCAATAATTCCTGAAACTTAAACCATACAATATAAAATCAATGTCCCCACCTGCAGAAAACTTGATGCTCTATACAGGTTATCTATTCTATACGGATACGGGATAATTTTCATTCATAGTTCATTCATTTAATTTTAACCCGAAAAGCCGAAAAGTCATTTTTTGCTTCATGCTTGCTCTCACAAGCCCACAAGATTCTCTCGCGTAAAACCCAGGGCCTATCTCTTTCTGTGTGCTCGGCTGATGCCAACATGGCTGCCTATGAGAGATCTGGAAAAATACCACCGCACAGTGTCGACGTCTGGTGGCAACAGATCCAATCAACAGCGTTGTGAGGCAAATCACTCTCTAGCAGACTAGCAGGCCCGAAGGCAGTTTTAAATTGTTGAAGATTGAATGAAAATTGTCACTCCATGTTATTTGACTACTTCAAACACGTTTTCCTGACCCTTACCTAACCATTGGTCATTGGTACATTTCGTGCATTTCTACTAGAACTTATCATGATAATGTAAAGTCATAATCAGACACAATTTTCGTTGAATGTTTTTTCACAATTTGCAAACAAACGTGCTACCCTATTACATGGAACGCATATTCGATACGGAAAAGTAAATTCTCATTCATAATTTTGATTTTGAAAGGGTGTTCGTTCCACCTGAAAATACATTATCATTCTCGCTGACACAATATGAGACAGCACACGCCGTCACAATGCCGTCAACGCGAAGGCTCGCTCTCACACGCACTCTCCGTTTCAATCCAGCCTCTCAGTGGCACACGATCCAAGGGTGCTCATACCCTGTTTGGCCGAAGCCGCGAATATTTGACTCTTTTTGACAGATAAAATTTGAACGTTGATTTGAACGTTTATTCGACACAAAACACGACAGGCACACGACATTCAGTTATTGGATGGCTAAAATATGTTTTCGGTCTGTTCGTCAAACCTGTCGGTACATGTCGGTTCGGTTACCTCAAAGTTACCTCAGTCAACGTTCGATGTTCGATGCCAGTATTGATAGTTGTTGAAGAGTGACAAGCAAAGCCTTAGTGTTCTGTCATTTATCTGGCAAAAAATGTGTAATATTTGAGCCCCGGACAAACAGTGTACGGCCACCTTAACTTAACTTTTCGCGCTGACACAATGACGAAGCACACGAAGCCCAATGCCGTCAACGCGAACGCTCGCTCTCACACGCACACACGCACAGTGGCACACGATCTAAGGGTGATCATACACTGTTTGGCCGAAGCCAAATATTAGACTCTTTTTGACAGATTAATTTCCAACGTTGATCAAATACATTCGACACGAAACACGACAGGCAAATATTCAGTCATTGGATGGCTAAAATATTGTTTCGGTCCTGTACATGGATTTCAGTCGATGTTCGATGTTTGCCAATATTGAATATTGAGACCTGAGTGACAAACAAAATAGACCTCCGGACAAACAGTGCACGGCCACCTTAACTCTCTCTCTCTCACACAATACATTCAACCGTACCCGGGATCATATTGAAGAGAGCAACTGCGTTGACCCTTTCCTGCTTCTGCGCACGATACGGTGCTCTACGCCAATCATTCACTGTGAATGTCAGCCGTTTTGTTGGCCGTCTCGTTGGACCATAGACGGAATGCGGCTGATTGCTGATTGCCGATTGCGCAATATATTATTACTCCGTGGCATAGAGTTATGAAAGAAATGATCTCGCGCTGTTTTTACTGGCTTATAAAATTAAAATTATGAATTAACTTAATTAACTTAATTCCGTATCAAATTAGTATGCTATTTAAATGAAAACATGGTGGAAATATCTCATACGAAAATTGTTCTTGAAGACAACTTGAAGATAATAGTTATAAAAGTTTCAGTAACAATGTTGGGTTATGTATAGACAAAATGGTGAAACAAAAGTCAGATATACGGGTTTCAAGTAAACAAAAGTGGCTTCGCGTCTTCTAATATGATAGAGCTTACTACACTAACGAGTTTGGGAAGACCCCACCCAATTATGTGGCCCCTAGTTGAAGAAAGTCGCGAATACGCGCTGGCTGGCTGGCTGGCTAGCTACCAGGAGTTCAGACTAGCATGTAGCAACTTCGCACCGCATTCTAAGTCACTCGCTTAGCCACTCAATTCGCTCAAGAGAGCGAGTGAGTGAGTGACAAAAAGAGAGCAGAGAGCATAAAGCCACCGCCGCCATTTTACCACATCTCGGCCACATCCCACCTCAGCCATTTTACATTTGGTCTACATACTAGAGATGTGCATATTTGTCTCTTTCCAGCAGATCTGTATTCCTATCTGTATTCTGGGCGAATACTCAAAAATAGCAACAAGAACTTCAGCTTGTTTTGAGTGTTTGGTTAATGTAACAAATGCTGTAAACTCTATAACAGTCTTGAACGAAAATTATGTCTGATAATTGATTTTATATTGCAATAAAAACAGACACCAACACCAACTCAAAATCAAAGGTAGATGTCGACACTGTATGATAATGTACGTTACAAACGTACGTTACGCGTTGAGCAGCAATGACCAACAGATGGGGCGAACCAAACTGACATTGAGAGCGTTGGATTGCTGATTGGACAACATACTATCATACATATGAGCACACTGTTATTGCTTATTATTCCATCGATGTGTGGAAGTTGGCGATCGGGTAATTTACCGGGCATTTGGATCAGATTACTAACAATACTAGAGGACTAAACCGCATAACCATTGCTTCAATATTGTTAGGAAGCTAAGATATGTATTCCGGGATCATAATCTCGAAATAGCTGTTTACAAGTTGAACATTAGTTCCTATTTATTAACATTCAGTGAATAGCAGATATAGCTGTTTACAAGTTGAACATTAGTTGGAGATAGAAAAACACCGAAGTAATAATCCAATGATTACGAATAATCACGTTCGTCACCTGAAAGTAAATGAAGGTAAAGCGAAAAAAAAAGTACAATTCCAAATACGTTGCAACATTACTTACCTGATACCTAATACTTACCAACCTTGAATTGTATCCATAAAATTTATCTAGTAGTCATATGTTCACTCGCCAACCATAGAATTGCATCGGCACTTTTAATAGAACACATTTGTTTATTCGTTGCCATGATACGGCCCCATCCCCCCACACACGATTGATAAATACCCGAGACAGCTAGACATAGCATTTCATTTGTTTACCATCAAACCGTTCGAACGTCTTTCTACTTTAGTCCGAAAATTTATATTCGGTCAACCAAGTAAAATAAATAATTATGCTGATTAGGTAAGTGCCATATGTGTGTTGATACTGTATGCATACGAATATCTTCCCATTCAAAGGTTGAATTGACCTCAATTTGATCTAGAAGTATCAATGGAGGGCCGATTCGATTACTTCTGGATCACCCGGTGGCCATTCCGGGATCACAATCTCAGCCTAAACTCGAACTGGCTGTGTTTTTGCCAGGAGATCATGTTCTCAAGTTAGTCACTACTCTCCCGCTTATCTACGTGTCGAAATCTTCAATGAAAATAATTGACGCAAGATAATTTCCCAATAATTCCTGAAACTTAAACCATACAATATAAAATCAATGTCCCCACCTGCAGAAAACTTGATGCTCTATACAGGTTATCTATTCTATACGGATACGGGATAATTTTCATTCATAGTTCATTCATTTAATTTTAACCCGAAAAGCCGAAAAGTCATTTTTTGCTTCATGCTTGCTCTCACAAGCCCACAAGATTCTCTCGCGTAAAACCCAGGGCCTATCTCTTTCTGTGTGCTCGGCTGATGCCAACATGGCTGCCTATGAGAGATCTGGAAAAATACCACCGCACAGTGTCGACGTCTGGTGGCAACAGATCCAATCAACAGCGTTGTGAGGCAAATCACTCTCTAGCAGACTAGCAGGCCCGAAGGCAGTTTTAAATTGTTGAAGATTGAATGAAAATTGTCACTCCATGTTATTTGACTACTTCAAACACGTTTTCCTGACCCTTACCTAACCATTGGTCATTGGTACATTTCGTGCATTTCTACTAGAACTTATCATGATAATGTAAAGTCATAATCAGACACAATTTTCGTTGAATGTTTTTTCACAATTTGCAAACAAACGTGCTACCCTATTACATGGAACGCATATTCGATACGGAAAAGTAAATTCTCATTCATAATTTTGATTTTGAAAGGGTGTTCGTTCCACCTGAAAATACATTATCATTCTCGCTGACACAATATGAGACAGCACACGCCGTCACAATGCCGTCAACGCGAAGGCTCGCTCTCACACGCATTCTCCGTTTCAATCCAGCCTCTCAGTGGCACACGATCCAAGGGTGCTCATACCCTGTTTGGCCGAAGCCGCGAATATTTGACTCTTTTTGACAGATAAAATTTGAACGTTGATTTGAACGTTTATTCGACACAAAACACGACAGGCACACGACATTCAGTTATTGGATGGCTAAAATATGTTTTCGGTCTGTTCGTCAAACCTGTCGGTACATGTCGGTTCGGTTACCTCAAAGTTACCTCAGTCAACGTTCGATGTTCGATGCCAGTATTGATAGTTGTTAAAGAGTGACAAGCAAAGCCTTAGTGTTCTGTCATTTATCTGGCAAAAAATGTGTAATATTTGAGCCCCGGACAAACAGTGTACGGCCACCTTAACTTAACTTTTCGCGCTGACACAATGACGAAGCACACGAAGCCCAATGCCGTCAACGCGAACGCTCGCTCTCACACGCACACACGCACAGTGGCACACGATCTAAGGGTGATCATACACTGTTTGGCCGAAGCCAAATATTAGACTCTTTTTGACAGATTAATTTCCAACGTTGATCAAATACATTCGACACGAAACACGACAGGCAAATATTCAGTCATTGGATGGCTAAAATATTGTTTCGGTCCTGTACATGGATTTCAGTCGATGTTCGATGTTTGCCAATATTGAATATTGAGACCTGAGTGACAAACAAAATAGACCTCCGGACAAACAGTGCACGGCCACCTTAACTCTCTCTCTCTCACACAATACATTCAACCGTACCCGGGATCATATTGAAGAGAGCAACTGCGTTGACCCTTTCCTGCTTCTGCGCACGATACGGTGCTCTACGCCAATCATTCACTGTGAATGTCAGCCGTTTTGTTGGCCGTCTCGTTGGACCATAGACGGAATGCGGCTGATTGCTGATTGCCGATTGCGCAATATATTATTACTCCGTGGCATAGAGTTATGAAAGAAATGATCTCGCGCTGTTTTTACTGGCTTATAAAATTAAAATTATGAATTAACTTAATTAACTTAATTCCGTATCAAATTAGTATGCTATTTAAATGAAAACATGGTGGAAATATCTCATACGAAAATTGTTCTTGAAGACAACTTGAAGATAATAGTTATAAAAGTTTCAGTAACAATGTTGGGTTATGTATAGACAAAATGGTGAAACAAAAGTCAGATATACGGGTTTCAAGTAAACAAAAGTGGCTTCGCGTCTTCTAATATGATAGAGCTTACTACACTAACGAGTTTGGGAAGACCCCACCCAATTATGTGGCCCCTAGTTGAAGAAAGTCGCGAATACGCGCTGGCTGGCTGGCTGGCTAGCTACCAGGAGTTCAGACTAGCATGTAGCAACTTCGCACCGCATTCTAAGTCACTCGCTTAGCCACTCAATTCGCTCAAGAGAGCGAGTGAGTGAGTGACAAAAAGAGAGCAGAGAGCATAAAGCCACCGCCGCCATTTTACCACATCTCGGCCACATCCCACCTCAGCCATTTTACATTTGGTCTACATACTAGAGATGTGCATATTTGTCTCTTTCCAGCAGATCTGTATTCCTATCTGTATTCTGGGCGAATACTCAAAAATAGCAACAAGAACTTCAGCTTGTTTTGAGTGTTTGGTTAATGTAACAAATGCTGTAAACTCTATAACAGTCTTGAACGAAAATTATGTCTGATAATTGATTTTATATTGCAATAAAAACAGACACCAACACCAACTCAAAATCAAAGGTAGATGTCGACACTGTATGATAATGTACGTTACAAACGTACGTTACGCGTTGAGCAGCAATGACCAACAGATGGGGCGAACCAAACTGACATTGAGAGCGTTGGATTGCTGATTGGACAACATACTATCATACATATGAGCACACTGTTATTGCTTATTATTCCATCGATGTGTGGAAGTTGGCGATCGGGTAATTTACCGGGCATTTGGATCAGATTACTAACAATACTAGAGGACTAAACCGCATAACCATTGCTTCAATATTGTTAGGAAGCTAAGATATGTATTCCGGGATCATAATCTCGAAATAGCTGTTTACAAGTTGAACATTAGTTCCTATTTATTAACATTCAGTGAATAGCAGATATAGCTGTTTACAAGTTGAACATTAGTTGGAGATAGAAAAACACCGAAGTAATAATCCAATGATTACGAATAATCACGTTCGTCACCTGAAAGTAAATGAAGGTAAAGCGAAAAAAAAAGTACAATTCCAAATACGTTGCAACATTACTTACCTGATACCTAATACTTACCAACCTTGAATTGTATCCATAAAATTTATCTAGTAGTCATATGTTCACTCGCCAACCATAGAATTGCATCGGCACTTTTAATAGAACACATTTGTTTATTCGTTGCCATGATACGGCCCCATCCCCCCACACACGATTGATAAATACCCGAGACAGCTAGACATAGCATTTCATTTGTTTACCATCAAACCGTTCGAACGTCTTTCTACTTTAGTCCGAAAATTTATATTCGGTCAACCAAGTAAAATAAATAATTATGCTGATTAGGTAAGTGCCATATGTGTGTTGATACTGTATGCATACGAATATCTTCCCATTCAAAGGTTGAATTGACCTCAATTTGATCTAGAAGTATCAATGGAGGGCCGATTCGATTACTTCTGGATCACCCGGTGGCCATTCCGGGATCACAATCTCAGCCTAAACTCGAACTGGCTGTGTTTTTGCCAGGAGATCATGTTCTCAAGTTAGTCACTACTCTCCCGCTTATCTACGTGTCGAAATCTTCAATGAAAATAATTGACGCAAGATAATTTCCCAATAATTCCTGAAACTTAAACCATACAATATAAAATCAATGTCCCCACCTGCAGAAAACTTGATGCTCTATACAGGTTATCTATTCTATACGGATACGGGATAATTTTCATTCATAGTTCATTCATTTAATTTTAACCCGAAAAGCCGAAAAGTCATTTTTTGCTTCATGCTTGCTCTCACAAGCCCACAAGATTCTCTCGCGTAAAACCCAGGGCCTATCTCTTTCTGTGTGCTCGGCTGATGCCAACATGGCTGCCTATGAGAGATCTGGAAAAATACCACCGCACAGTGTCGACGTCTGGTGGCAACAGATCCAATCAACAGCGTTGTGAGGCAAATCATTCTCTAGCAGACTAGCAGGCCCGAAGGCAGTTTTAAATTGTTGAAGATTGAATGAAAATTGTCACTCCATGTTATTTGACTACTTCAAACACGTTTTCCTGACCCTTACCTAACCATTGGTCATTGGTACATTTCGTGCATTTCTACTAGAACTTATCATGATAATGTAAAGTCATAATCAGACACAATTTTCGTTGAATGTTTTTTCACAATTTGCAAACAAACGTGCTACCCTATTACATGGAACGCATATTCGATACGGAAAAGTAAATTCTCATTCATAATTTTGATTTTGAAAGGGTGTTCGTTCCACCTGAAAATACATTATCATTCTCGCTGACACAATATGAGACAGCACACGCCGTCACAATGCCGTCAACTCGAAGGCTCGCTCTCACACGCACTCTCCGTTTCAATCCAGCCTCTCAGTGGCACACGATCCAAGGGTGCTCATACCCTGTTTGGCCGAAGCCGCGAATATTTGACTCTTTTTGACAGATAAAATTTGAACGTTGATTTGAACGTTTATTCGACACAAAACACGACAGGCACACGACATTCAGTTATTGGATGGCTAAAATATGTTTTCGGTCTGTTCGTCAAACCTGTCGGTACATGTCGGTTCGGTTACCTCAAAGTTACCTCAGTCAACGTTCGATGTTCGATGCCAGTATTGATAGTTGTTGAAGAGTGACAAGCAAAGCCTTAGTGTTCTGTCATTTATCTGGCAAAAAATGTGTAATATTTGAGCCCCGGACAAACAGTGTACGGCCACCTTAACTTAACTTTTCGCGCTGACACAATGACGAAGCACACGAAGCCCAATGCCGTCAACGCGAACGCTCGCTCTCACACGCACACACGCACAGTGGCACACGATCTAAGGGTGATCATACACTGTTTGGCCGAAGCCAAATATTAGACTCTTTTTGACAGATTAATTTCCAACGTTGATCAAATACATTCGACACGAAACACGACAGGCAAATATTCAGTCATTGGATGGCTAAAATATTGTTTCGGTCCTGTACATGGATTTCAGTCGATGTTCGATGTTTGCCAATATTGAATATTGAGACCTGAGTGACAAACAAAATAGACCTCCGGACAAACAGTGCACGGCCACCTTAACTCTCTCTCTCACACAATACATTCAACCGTACCCGGGATCATATTGAAGAGAGCAACTGCGTTGACCCTTTCCTGCTTCTGCGCACGATACGGTGCTCTACGCCAATCATTCACTGTGAATGTCAGCCGTTTTGTTGGCCGTCTCGTTGGACCATAGACGGAATGCGGCTGATTGCTGATTGCCGATTGCGCAATATATTATTACTCCGTGGCATAAAGTTATGAAAGAAATGATCTCGCGCTGTTTTTACTGGCTTATAAAATTAAAATTATGAATTAACTTAATTAACTTAATTCCGTATCAAATTAGTATGCTATTTAAATGAAAACATGGTGGAAATATCTCATACGAAAATTGTTCTTGAAGACAACTTGAAGATAATAGTTATAAAAGTTTCAGTAACAATGTTGGGTTATGTATAGACAAAATGGTGAAACAAAAGTCAGATATACGGGTTTCAAGTAAACAAAAGTGGCTTCGCGTCTTCTAATATGATAGAGCTTACTACACTAACGAGTTTGGGAAGACCCCACCCAATTATGTGGCCCCTAGTTGAAGAAAGTCGCGAATACGCGCTGGCTGGCTGGCTGGCTAGCTACCAGGAGTTCAGACTAGCATGTAGCAACTTCGCACCGCATTCTAAGTCACTCGCTTAGCCACTCAATTCGCTCAAGAGAGCGAGTGAGTGAGTGACAAAAAGAGAGCAGAGAGCATAAAGCCACCGCCGCCATTTTACCACATCTCGGCCACATCCCACCTCAGCCATTTTACATTTGGTCTACATACTAGAGATGTGCATATTTGTCTCTTTCCAGCAGATCTGTATTCCTATCTGTATTCTGGGCGAATACTCAAAAATAGCAACAAGAACTTCAGCTTGTTTTGAGTGTTTGGTTAATGTAACAAATGCTGTAAACTCTATAACAGTCTTGAACGAAAATTATGTCTGATAATTGATTTTATATTGCAATAAAAACAGACACCAACACCAACTCAAAATCAAAGGTAGATGTCGACACTGTATGATAATGTACGTTACAAACGTACGTTACGCGTTGAGCAGCAATGACCAACAGATGGGGCGAACCAAACTGACATTGAGAGCGTTGGATTGCTGATTGGACAACATACTATCATACATATGAGCACACTGTTATTGCTTATTATTCCATCGATGTGTGGAAGTTGGCGATCGGGTAATTTACCGGGCATTTGGATCAGATTACTAACAATACTAGAGGACTAAACCGCATAACCATTGCTTCAATATTGTTAGGAAGCTAAGATATGTATTCCGGGATCATAATCTCGAAATAGCTGTTTACAAGTTGAACATTAGTTCCTATTTATTAACATTCAGTGAATAGCAGATATAGCTGTTTACAAGTTGAACATTAGTTGGAGATAGAAAAACACCGAAGTAATAATCCAATGATTACGAATAATCACGTTCGTCACCTGAAAGTAAATGAAGGTAAAACGAAAAAAAAAAGTACAATTCCAAATACGTTGCAACATTACTTACCTGATACCTAATACTTACCAACCTTGAATTGTATCCATAAAATTTATCTAGTAGTCATATGTTCACTCGCCAACCATAGAATTGCATCGGCACTTTTAATAGAACACATTTGTTTATTCGTTGCCATGATACGGCCCCATCCCCCCACACACGATTGATAAATACCCGAGACAGCTAGACATAGCATTTCATTTGTTTACCATCAAACCGTTCGAACGTCTTTCTACTTTAGTCCGAAAATTTATATTCGGTCAACCAAGTAAAATAAATAATTATGCTGATTAGGTAAGTGCCATATGTGTGTTGATACTGTATGCATACGAATATCTTCCCATTCAAAGGTTGAATTGACCTCAATTTGATCTAGAAGTATCAATGGAGGGCCGATTCGATTACTTCTGGATCACCCGGTGGCCATTCCGGGATCACAATCTCAGCCTAAACTCGAACTGGCTGTGTTTTTGCCAGGAGATCATGTTCTCAAGTTAGTCACTACTCTCCCGCTTATCTACGTGTCGAAATCTTCAATGAAAATAATTGACGCAAGATAATTTCCCAATAATTCCTGAAACTTAAACCATACAATATAAAATCAATGTCCCCACCTGCAGAAAACTTGATGCTCTATACAGGTTATCTATTCTATACGGATACGGGATAATTTTCATTCATAGTTCATTCATTTAATTTTAACCCGAAAAGCCGAAAAGTCATTTTTTGCTTCATGCTTGCTCTCACAAGCCCACAAGATTCTCTCGCGTAAAACCCAGGGCCTATCTCTTTCTGTGTGCTCGGCTGATGCCAACATGGCTGCCTATGAGAGATCTGGAAAAATACCACCGCACAGTGTCGACGTCTGGTGGCAACAGATCCAATCAACAGCGTTGTGAGGCAAATCACTCTCTAGCAGACTAGCAGGCCCGAAGGCAGTTTTAAATTGTTGAAGATTGAATGAAAATTGTCACTCCATGTTATTTGACTACTTCAAACACGTTTTCCTGACCCTTACCTAACCATTGGTCATTGGTACATTTCGTGCATTTCTACTAGAACTTATCATGATAATGTAAAGTCATAATCAGACACAATTTTCGTTGAATGTTTTTTCACAATTTGCAAACAAACGTGCTACCCTATTACATGGAACGCATATTCGATACGGAAAAGTAAATTCTCATTCATAATTTTGATTTTGAAAGGGTGTTCGTTCCACCTGAAAATACATTATCATTCTCGCTGACACAATATGAGACAGCACACGCCGTCACAATGCCGTCAACGCGAAGGCTCGCTCTCACACGCACTCTCCGTTTCAATCCAGCCTCTCAGTGGCACACGATCCAAGGGTGCTCATACCCTGTTTGGCCGAAGCCGCGAATATTTGACTCTTTTTGACAGATAAAATTTGAACGTTGATTTGAACGTTTATTCGACACAAAACACGACAGGCACACGACATTCAGTTATTGGATGGCTAAAATATGTTTTCGGTCTGTTCGTCAAACCTGTCGGTACATGTCGGTTCGGTTACCTCAAAGTTACCTCAGTCAACGTTCGATGTTCGATGCCAGTATTGATAGTTGTTGAAGAGTGACAAGCAAAGCCTTAGTGTTCTGTCATTTATCTGGCAAAAAATGTGTAATATTTGAGCCCCGGACAAACAGTGTACGGCCACCTTAACTTAACTTTTCGCGCTGACACAATGACGAAGCACACGAAGCCCAATGCCGTCAACGCGAACGCTCGCTCTCACACGCACACACGCACAGTGGCACACGATCTAAGGGTGATCATACACTGTTTGGCCGAAGCCAAATATTAGACTCTTTTTGACAGATTAATTTCCAACGTTGATCAAATACATTCGACACGAAACACGACAGGCAAATATTCAGTCATTGGATGGCTAAAATATTGTTTCGGTCCTGTACATGGATTTCAGTCGATGTTCGATGTTTGCCAATATTGAATATTGAGACCTGAGTGACAAACAAAATAGACCTCCGGACAAACAGTGCACGGCCACCTTAACTCTCTCTCTCTCACACAATACATTCAACCGTACCCGGGATCATATTGAAGAGAGCAACTGCGTTGACCCTTTCCTGCTTCTGCGCACGATACGGTGCTCTACGCCAATCATTCACTGTGAATGTCAGCCGTTTTGTTGGCCGTCTCGTTGGACCATAGACGGAATGCGGCTGATTGCTGATTGCCGATTGCGCAATATATTATTACTCCGTGGCATAGAGTTATGAAAGAAATGATCTCGCGCTGTTTTTACTGGCTTATAAAATTAAAATTATGAATTAACTTAATTAACTTAATTCCGTATCAAATTAGTATGCTATTTAAATGAAAACATGGTGGAAATATCTCATACGAAAATTGTTCTTGAAGACAACTTGAAGATAATAGTTATAAAAGTTTCAGTAACAATGTTGGGTTATGTATAGACAAAATGGTGAAACAAAAGTCAGATATACGGGTTTCAAGTAAACAAAAGTGGCTTCGCGTCTTCTAATATGATAGAGCTTACTACACTAACGAGTTTGGGAAGACCCCACCCAATTATGTGGCCCCTAGTTGAAGAAAGTCGCGAATACGCGCTGGCTGGCTGGCTGGCTAGCTACCAGGAGTTCAGACTAGCATGTAGCAACTTCGCACCGCATTCTAAGTCACTCGCTTAGCCACTCAATTCGCTCAAGAGAGCGAGTGAGTGAGTGACAAAAAGAGAGCAGAGAGCATAAAGCCACCGCCGCCATTTTACCACATCTCGGCCACATCCCACCTCAGCCATTTTACATTTGGTCTACATACTAGAGATGTGCATATTTGTCTCTTTCCAGCAGATCTGTATTCCTATCTGTATTCTGGGCGAATACTCAAAAATAGCAACAAGAACTTCAGCTTGTTTTGAGTGTTTGGTTAATGTAACAAATGCTGTAAACTCTATAACAGTCTTGAACGAAAATTATGTCTGATAATTGATTTTATATTGCAATAAAAACAGACACCAACACCAACTCAAAATCAAAGGTAGATGTCGACACTGTATGATAATGTACGTTACAAACGTACGTTACGCGTTGAGCAGCAATGACCAACAGATGGGGCGAACCAAACTGACATTGAGAGCGTTGGATTGCTGATTGGACAACATACTATCATACATATGAGCACACTGTTATTGCTTATTATTCCATCGATGTGTGGAAGTTGGCGATCGGGTAATTTACCGGGCATTTGGATCAGATTACTAACAATACTAGAGGACTAAACCGCATAACCATTGCTTCAATATTGTTAGGAAGCTAAGATATGTATTCCGGGATCATAATCTCGAAATAGCTGTTTACAAGTTGAACATTAGTTCCTATTTATTAACATTCAGTGAATAGCAGATATAGCTGTTTACAAGTTGAACATTAGTTGGAGATAGAAAAACACCGAAGTAATAATCCAATGATTACGAATAATCACGTTCGTCACCTGAAAGTAAATGAAGGTAAAGCGAAAAAAAAAGTACAATTCCAAATACGTTGCAACATTACTTACCTGATACCTAATACTTACCAACCTTGAATTGTATCCATAAAATTTATCTAGTAGTCATATGTTCACTCGCCAACCATAGAATTGCATCGGCACTTTTAATAGAACACATTTGTTTATTCGTTGCCATGATACGGCCCCATCCCCCCACACACGATTGATAAATACCCGAGACAGCTAGACATAGCATTTCATTTGTTTACCATCAAACCGTTCGAACGTCTTTCTACTTTAGTCCGAAAATTTATATTCGGTCAACCAAGTAAAATAAATAATTATGCTGATTAGGTAAGTGCCATATGTGTGTTGATACTGTATGCATACGAATATCTTCCCATTCAAAGGTTGAATTGACCTCAATTTGATCTAGAAGTATCAATGGAGGGCCGATTCGATTACTTCTGGATCACCCGGTGGCCATTCCGGGATCACAATCTCAGCCTAAACTCGAACTGGCTGTGTTTTTGCCAGGAGATCATGTTCTCAAGTTAGTCACTACTCTCCCGCTTATCTACGTGTCGAAATCTTCAATGAAAATAATTGACGCAAGATAATTTCCCAATAATTCCTGAAACTTAAACCATACAATATAAAATCAATGTCCCCACCTGCAGAAAACTTGATGCTCTATACAGGTTATCTATTCTATACGGATACGGGATAATTTTCATTCATAGTTCATTCATTTAATTTTAACCCGAAAAGCCGAAAAGTCATTTTTTGCTTCATGCTTGCTCTCACAAGCCCACAAGATTCTCTCGCGTAAAACCCAGGGCCTATCTCTTTCTGTGTGCTCGGCTGATGCCAACATGGCTGCCTATGAGAGATCTGGAAAAATACCACCGCACAGTGTCGACGTCTGGTGGCAACAGATCCAATCAACAGCGTTGTGAGGCAAATCACTCTCTAGCAGACTAGCAGGCCCGAAGGCAGTTTTAAATTGTTGAAGATTGAATGAAAATTGTCACTCCATGTTATTTGACTACTTCAAACACGTTTTCCTGACCCTTACCTAACCATTGGTCATTGGTACATTTCGTGCATTTCTACTAGAACTTATCATGATAATGTAAAGTCATAATCAGACACAATTTTCGTTGAATGTTTTTTCACAATTTGCAAACAAACGTGCTACCCTATTACATGGAACGCATATTCGATACGGAAAAGTAAATTCTCATTCATAATTTTGATTTTGAAAGGGTGTTCGTTCCACCTGAAAATACATTATCATTCTCGCTGACACAATATGAGACAGCACACGCCGTCACAATGCCGTCAACGCGAAGGCTCGCTCTCACACGCATTCTCCGTTTCAATCCAGCCTCTCAGTGGCACACGATCCAAGGGTGCTCATACCCTGTTTGGCCGAAGCCGCGAATATTTGACTCTTTTTGACAGATAAAATTTGAACGTTGATTTGAACGTTTATTCGACACAAAACACGACAGGCACACGACATTCAGTTATTGGATGGCTAAAATATGTTTTCGGTCTGTTCGTCAAACCTGTCGGTACATGTCGGTTCGGTTACCTCAAAGTTACCTCAGTCAACGTTCGATGTTCGATGCCAGTATTGATAGTTGTTGAAGAGTGACAAGCAAAGCCTTAGTGTTCTGTCATTTATCTGGCAAAAAATGTGTAATATTTGAGCCCCGGACAAACAGTGTACGGCCACCTTAACTTAACTTTTCGCGCTGACACAATGACGAAGCACACGAAGCCCAATGCCGTCAACGCGAACGCTCGCTCTCACACGCACACACGCACAGTGGCACACGATCTAAGGGTGATCATACACTGTTTGGCCGAAGCCAAATATTAGACTCTTTTTGACAGATTAATTTCCAACGTTGATCAAATACATTCGACACGAAACACGACAGGCAAATATTCAGTCATTGGATGGCTAAAATATTGTTTCGGTCCTGTACATGGATTTCAGTCGATGTTCGATGTTTGCCAATATTGAATATTGAGACCTGAGTGACAAACAAAATAGACCTCCGGACAAACAGTGCACGGCCACCTTAACTCTCTCTCTCTCTCTCACAATACATTCAACCGTACCCGGGATCATATTGAAGAGAGCAACTGCGTTGACCCTTTCCTGCTTCTGCGCACGATACGGTGCTCTACGCCAATCATTCACTGTGAATGTCAGCCGTTTTGTTGGCCGTCTCGTTGGACCATAGACGGAATGCGGCTGATTGCTGATTGCCGATTGCGCAATATATTATTACTCCGTGGCATAGAGTTATGAAAGAAATGATCTCGCGCTGTTTTTACTGGCTTATAAAATTAAAATTATGAATTAACTTAATTAACTTAATTCCGTATCAAATTAGTATGCTATTTAAATGAAAACATGGTGGAAATATCTCATACGAAAATTGTTCTTGAAGACAACTTGAAGATAATAGTTATAAAAGTTTCAGTAACAATGTTGGGTTATGTATAGACAAAATGGTGAAACAAAAGACGGGTGGGTAATGTCGGGGACATAACCGGAGTGACGTAGGACTATACAAAGGGGACAGCTATTGCTAAATATATATTTTAAATTTATTGTTTTATTTTCTTCTCCTATGTGAATACCTACCTATCTACCTGACAAATGGATTAGTTTACTGTTTACTCTTTATGAACATGTTGGGGTTCTGAAAAGAACCTTTGGTGTTGTGTTTTTGCGTTTTTTTACAAACTTGATTCTTGATTTTTTTCTGAAGGCTTTGTACTTATTAAATGTTCAACGCCGGGCATCTTTCGGCGTATGCACATATCGTACAATCATGATGGCTGTGATAGGGAATGCATAGGTGGTCATCAGCTCATTCACTATCACATATTTCACTATTGAGTACATTACCGTACCTTAAACTGTGGTTTCGGAGACGAATGAATTGTAAGATTTGTAATCTCCGCAAACAAAGTAAATAAAAATGAAAAAGAACTGAGGTTTTGGAGACGAACTCTACGATCTGTCGAGAAATAAACGAGCTATAAGCGTTCTGAAAAACCAACAGTAAATACACGGATGGATGACATTCGGATTAAAGTCCTTTAAAATAAGAACAGAGCAGCAGGAAATACATAGCTCATCATGTTGCTCCTTATTTATTTTTCTATACAATGCAGATGTAACGTCAGTTACAACATCAGTTATCAACCAAAGAAAGCAGTTCTTGCTACCGAGGAAATTCGTTAATGCCATCCTGCATACAATGTGGTGTAATTTTAAGCCACTTTTAATTCATGGGTTTGTTAAAACTGAATGGGTTTGGTCATGGGTTTGTTAAAACTGAATGATCAATTTAAAAGACCCCAACCACCAATAAGTTCAAGAACAAGCATAAACAAAATAAATCAGTTTATATTATATGTCATATTATGTCACTTTAGAATGCATTGGTGTTGTGAAAAACTTTTAATAACTCTTCTTTGAAAGGTTTAATGGCCCTGAAAAACACCGGGTTGTACGGTGGCGGTCTATCTGCTGCCGTTTTGCGATTGCGTTTGCCACTCGCTGAAACTAGTTGTTGCCACCGAACCGAATGTGCTCTGTTCTGTAAGCGGGTTTTCTTATTGTCGTGAGCAGCTTCGCAAGCCAACTCGAGCACTCCGGCGGCCGAAATTCTATAACCGCTATTAGGTATACTGGTGCTCAAGCACCAATCCGTTGATGCGATGTGATGTGAAACGATGCCATACAACCACCCTGATTTACGGTTTGAAAGAGATATATTTTTCAGCGGATCCGCGCGTTTTGTACTTTAGCGGTACACGATTACAGGATAGAGACAAATTGGCAAACTCAGCCAAAGGGGCGAGTCCAACGAGACGAACGAATGAGCGTTAAAAGGCAGCGATGGCAAAAAAATACATTCATTACGATTTGTTCGCTCGTTGGATTCACATGCAGGCTAAAAAGGGTCCTTTTCTGGATCACAAAAATATCTTTAATCTAAAGAGTTCATTGTTTTGTTATTATCGATATCCTCATATTGTTCGGCTAAACCTTCCGTTTAACGATTGCGTTTGCCACTCGCCACAGCTTTCACAGTTGGAAAATTTCTTCCCATCCAGTTTGTGACATGTTGTACAGTAAATTATATTTAATGTGACGTGCCGAAGCACCACTCAGTGTCGCATTAGAGGCGATTTTAACCTGTAATTAAACATTTGCGATGACAGTGGTACAGTGTCGACTTTCAATAGGGGGGTCATAATTTGGACCCCGAACTCTATGTTTACAAAAAAGTCCAAATAAATATGTCGCATTACAGGTCCGTTCAATTAGCTAAATGTCGACTGTACTTTCAATCTATAAGCAAGTTAAGAATTGGTGAAAATTGAATAATCGGGAAAGTCCCCAACCATCAATAAGCTCAGAACAACTGTCAAATTCTCATACTCATCATATCCTGGAAAACAAATTATGAAAAAATCAATTTGTGTTTTATTATTATTTGGGATATTGTTTCAGAAAGCATTGAACTGTATTTCGTAAACTCTTTTTTGGAAGGTTTAATGGCCCTGAAAAGCGCCGTGTTTTATGGAATGGTTCCAATTTAGAAAACTTAGTACTCGTGGTTTTGAAAAAAAAACCACGCCCTTGATGCCGCCTTGTTCTGGATTTGCCACCAAAGTAGTTTGTATAAAGAACAAGCTTTTTTCATATGCTATCTGCTGCCGTTTTGCGATTGCGTTTGCCACTCGCCACTCGTTGCAATTGCCTGTTGTTGTTTTGATGTCCACCGAACCGAATGTGGTTTGTTCTGAATGCGGATTTTCTTATCGTCGCGAGCAGCTTTGCCAGCTAACTCGATCACTCCGGCGGCCGAAACTATATATCGCCGACTAGGTGGACTGGTGCACTGGTACTAACGCGCTCGGCCTAGCTACCCTTGCGGAGCAATTGTCGAATACACCTACGGGAAATTGCAGACCAACACGGTTCGAGCGGGATTTTGCCTTTCCCTTTACCTTTTCTCCTTTGTCATGTCCAGACATGGCTGCTTGTGTTGGTTCGTTGATGTGATGTGATGCGAAACGATGTGGTGTACGGTTTGGATGAAAATGATCGTTACGGCAGCGGAGCGGGGATTTTTAAGCTGACTGGCCGGCTCGAGAATTACGCATATGTGAGACTGCGACCAATGTTTCGTTCATTTTTTTTCTTTTTCCTTTCCAATCGTGCTTCATTGTATTTCGCTGCTGCTCTGGTTGCTCGTTTTGGTCGATACGATTTGAGGAGCACAAAATGGACCAATCAAAAATGGGCACATAGTGCATTTGAACAATGCTTGATATTTCACAATTATTCAATTATTTATCTCAAGGAAAATGAAATATTATTCGTTATGATAGACGCGTAGATATATTTCCTATCAATTGATGCAAAAACCTTTGCGATCTATTGAGAAATGCTCGAGTTATAAGCGTTCCAAATCTTGCATTTTTTCCTACTTGTTCAGTGCCTAGATTTCCATTTCACCCCCTATATCTTCCGGTTAGACGTAGTCCTACGTCAAAAGTCAGATATACGGGTTTCAAGTAAACAAAAGTGGCTTCGCGTCTTCTAATATGATAGAGCTTACTACACTAACGAGTTTGGGAAGACCCCACCCAATTATGTGGCCCCTAGTTGAAGAAAGTCGCGAATACGCGCTGGCTGGCTGGCTGGCTAGCTACCAGGAGTTCAGACTAGCATGTAGCAACTTCGCACCGCATTCTAAGTCACTCGCTTAGCCACTCAATTCGCTCAAGAGAGCGAGTGAGTGAGTGACAAAAAGAGAGCAGAGAGCATAAAGCCACCGCCGCCATTTTACCACATCTCGGCCACATCCCACCTCAGCCATTTTACATTTGGTCTACATACTAGAGATGTGCATATTTGTCTCTTTCCAGCAGATCTGTATTCCTATCTGTATTCTGGGCGAATACTCAAAAATAGCAACAAGAACTTCAGCTTGTTTTGAGTGTTTGGTTAATGTAACAAATGCTGTAAACTCTATAACAGTCTTGAACGAAAATTATGTCTGATAATTGATTTTATATTGCAATAAAAACAGACACCAACACCAACTCAAAATCAAAGGTAGATGTCGACACTGTATGATAATGTACGTTACAAACGTACGTTACGCGTTGAGCAGCAATGACCAACAGATGGGGCGAACCAAACTGACATTGAGAGCGTTGGATTGCTGATTGGACAACATACTATCATACATATGAGCACACTGTTATTGCTTATTATTCCATCGATGTGTGGAAGTTGGCGATCGGGTAATTTACCGGGCATTTGGATCAGATTACTAACAATACTAGAGGACTAAACCGCATAACCATTGCTTCAATATTGTTAGGAAGCTAAGATATGTATTCCGGGATCATAATCTCGAAATAGCTGTTTACAAGTTGAACATTAGTTCCTATTTATTAACATTCAGTGAATAGCAGATATAGCTGTTTACAAGTTGAACATTAGTTGGAGATAGAAAAACACCGAAGTAATAATCCAATGATTACGAATAATCACGTTCGTCACCTGAAAGTAAATGAAGGTAAAGCGAAAAAAAAAGTACAATTCCAAATACGTTGCAACATTACTTACCTGATACCTAATACTTACCAACCTTGAATTGTATCCATAAAATTTATCTAGTAGTCATATGTTCACTCGCCAACCATAGAATTGCATCGGCACTTTTAATAGAACACATTTGTTTATTCGTTGCCATGATACGGCCCCATCCCCCCACACACGATTGATAAATACCCGAGACAGCTAGACATAGCATTTCATTTGTTTACCATCAAACCGTTCGAACGTCTTTCTACTTTAGTCCGAAAATTTATATTCGGTCAACCAAGTAAAATAAATAATTATGCTGATTAGGTAAGTGCCATATGTGTGTTGATACTGTATGCATACGAATATCTTCCCATTCAAAGGTTGAATTGACCTCAATTTGATCTAGAAGTATCAATGGAGGGCCGATTCGATTACTTCTGGATCACCCGGTGGCCATTCCGGGATCACAATCTCAGCCTAAACTCGAACTGGCTGTGTTTTTGCCAGGAGATCATGTTCTCAAGTTAGTCACTACTCTCCCGCTTATCTACGTGTCGAAATCTTCAATGAAAATAATTGACGCAAGATAATTTCCCAATAATTCCTGAAACTTAAACCATACAATATAAAATCAATGTCCCCACCTGCAGAAAACTTGATGCTCTATACAGGTTATCTATTCTATACGGATACGGGATAATTTTCATTCATAGTTCATTCATTTAATTTTAACCCGAAAAGCCGAAAAGTCATTTTTTGCTTCATGCTTGCTCTCACAAGCCCACAAGATTCTCTCGCGTAAAACCCAGGGCCTATCTCTTTCTGTGTGCTCGGCTGATGCCAACATGGCTGCCTATGAGAGATCTGGAAAAATACCACCGCACAGTGTCGACGTCTGGTGGCAACAGATCCAATCAACAGCGTTGTGAGGCAAATCACTCTCTAGCAGACTAGCAGGCCCGAAGGCAGTTTTAAATTGTTGAAGATTGAATGAAAATTGTCACTCCATGTTATTTGACTACTTCAAACACGTTTTCCTGACCCTTACCTAACCATTGGTCATTGGTACATTTCGTGCATTTCTACTAGAACTTATCATGATAATGTAAAGTCATAATCAGACACAATTTTCGTTGAATGTTTTTTCACAATTTGCAAACAAACGTGCTACCCTATTACATGGAACGCATATTCGATACGGAAAAGTAAATTCTCATTCATAATTTTGATTTTGAAAGGGTGTTCGTTCCACCTGAAAATACATTATCATTCTCGCTGACACAATATGAGACAGCACACGCCGTCACAATGCCGTCAACGCGAAGGCTCGCTCTCACACGCATTCTCCGTTTCAATCCAGCCTCTCAGTGGCACACGATCCAAGGGTGCTCATACCCTGTTTGGCCGAAGCCGCGAATATTTGACTCTTTTTGACAGATAAAATTTGAACGTTGATTTGAACGTTTATTCGACACAAAACACGACAGGCACACGACATTCAGTTATTGGATGGCTAAAATATGTTTTCGGTCTGTTCGTCAAACCTGTCGGTACATGTCGGTTCGGTTACCTCAAAGTTACCTCAGTCAACGTTCGATGTTCGATGCCAGTATTGATAGTTGTTGAAGAGTGACAAGCAAAGCCTTAGTGTTCTGTCATTTATCTGGCAAAAAATGTGTAATATTTGAGCCCCGGACAAACAGTGTACGGCCACCTTAACTTAACTTTTCGCGCTGACACAATGACGAAGCACACGAAGCCCAATGCCGTCAACGCGAACGCTCGCTCTCACACGCACACACGCACAGTGGCACACGATCTAAGGGTGATCATACACTGTTTGGCCGAAGCCAAATATTAGACTCTTTTTGACAGATTAATTTCCAACGTTGATCAAATACATTCGACACGAAACACGACAGGCAAATATTCAGTCATTGGATGGCTAAAATATTGTTTCGGTCCTGTACATGGATTTCAGTCGATGTTCGATGTTTGCCAATATTGAATATTGAGACCTGAGTGACAAACAAAATAGACCTCCGGACAAACAGTGCACGGCCACCTTAACTCTCTCTCTCTCACACAATACATTCAACCGTACCCGGGATCATATTGAAGAGAGCAACTGCGTTGACCCTTTCCTGCTTCTGCGCACGATACGGTGCTCTACGCCAATCATTCACTGTGAATGTCAGCCGTTTTGTTGGCCGTCTCGTTGGACCATAGACGGAATGCGGCTGATTGCTGATTGCCGATTACGCAATATATTATTGCGTCGTGGCATAGAGTTATGAAAGAAATGATCTCGCGCTGTTTTTACTGGCTTATAAAATTAAAATTATGAATTAACTTAATTAACTTAATTCCGTATCAAATTAGTATGCTATTTAAATGAAAACATGGTGGAAATATCTCATACGAAAATTGTTCTTGAAGACAACTTGAAGATAATAGTTATAAAAGTTTCAGTAACAATGTTGGGTTATGTATAGACAAAATGGTGAAACAAAAGTCAGATATACGGGTTTCAAGTAAACAAAAGTGGCTTCGCGTCTTCTAATATGATAGAGCTTACTACACTAACGAGTTTGGGAAGACCCCACCCAATTATGTGGCCCCTAGTTGAAGAAAGTCGCGAATACGCGCTGGCTGGCTGGCTGGCTAGCTACCAGGAGTTCAGACTAGCATGTAGCAACTTCGCACCGCATTCTAAGTCACTCGCTTAGCCACTCAATTCGCTCAAGAGAGCGAGTGAGTGAGTGACAAAAAGAGAGCAGAGAGCATAAAGCCACCGCCGCCATTTTACCACATCTCGGCCACATCCCACCTCAGCCATTTTACATTTGGTCTACATACTAGAGATGTGCATATTTGTCTCTTTCCAGCAGATCTGTATTCCTATCTGTATTCTGGGCGAATACTCAAAAATAGCAACAAGAACTTCAGCTTGTTTTGAGTGTTTGGTTAATGTAACAAATGCTGTAAACTCTATAACAGTCTTGAACGAAAATTATGTCTGATAATTGATTTTATATTGCAATAAAAACAGACACCAACACCAACTCAAAATCAAAGGTAGATGTCGACACTGTATGATAATGTACGTTACAAACGTACGTTACGCGTTGAGCAGCAATGACCAACAGATGGGGCGAACCAAACTGACATTGAGAGCGTTGGATTGCTGATTGGACAACATACTATCATACATATGAGCACACTGTTATTGCTTATTATTCCATCGATGTGTGGAAGTTGGCGATCGGGTAATTTACCGGGCATTTGGATCAGATTACTAACAATACTAGAGGACTAAACCGCATAACCATTGCTTCAATATTGTTAGGAAGCTAAGATATGTATTCCGGGATCATAATCTCGAAATAGCTGTTTACAAGTTGAACATTAGTTCCTATTTATTAACATTCAGTGAATAGCAGATATAGCTGTTTACAAGTTGAACATTAGTTGGAGATAGAAAAACACCGAAGTAATAATCCAATGATTACGAATAATCACGTTCGTCACCTGAAAGTAAATGAAGGTAAAGCGAAAAAAAAAAGTACAATTCCAAATACGTTGCAACATTACTTACCTGATACCTAATACTTACCAACCTTGAATTGTATCCATAAAATTTATCTAGTAGTCATATGTTCACTCGCCAACCATAGAATTGCATCGGCACTTTTAATAGAACACATTTGTTTATTCGTTGCCATGATACGGCCCCATCCCCCCACACACGATTGATAAATACCCGAGACAGCTAGACATAGCATTTCATTTGTTTACCATCAAACCGTTCGAACGTCTTTCTACTTTAGTCCGAAAATTTATATTCGGTCAACCAAGTAAAATAAATAATTATGCTGATTAGGTAAGTGCCATATGTGTGTTGATACTGTATGCATACGAATATCTTCCCATTCAAAGGTTGAATTGACCTCAATTTGATCTAGAAGTATCAATGGAGGGCCGATTCGATTACTTCTGGATCACCCGGTGGCCATTCCGGGATCACAATCTCAGCCTAAACTCGAACTGGCTGTGTTTTTGCCAGGAGATCATGTTCTCAAGTTAGTCACTACTCTCCCGCTTATCTACGTGTCGAAATCTTCAATGAAAATAATTGACGCAAGATAATTTCCCAATAATTCCTGAAACTTAAACCATACAATATAAAATCAATGTCCCCACCTGCAGAAAACTTGATGCTCTATACAGGTTATCTATTCTATACGGATACGGGATAATTTTCATTCATAGTTCATTCATTTAATTTTAACCCGAAAAGCCGAAAAGTCATTTTTTGCTTCATGCTTGCTCTCACAAGCCCACAAGATTCTCTCGCGTAAAACCCAGGGCCTATCTCTTTCTGTGTGCTCGGCTGATGCCAACATGGCTGCCTATGAGAGATCTGGAAAAATACCACCGCACAGTGTCGACGTCTGGTGGCAACAGATCCAATCAACAGCGTTGTGAGGCAAATCACTCTCTAGCAGACTAGCAGGCCCGAAGGCAGTTTTAAATTGTTGAAGATTGAATGAAAATTGTCACTCCATGTTATTTGACTACTTCAAACACGTTTTCCTGACCCTTACCTAACCATTGGTCATTGGTACATTTCGTGCATTTCTACTAGAACTTATCATGATAATGTAAAGTCATAATCAGACACAATTTTCGTTGAATGTTTTTTCACAATTTGCAAACAAACGTGCTACCCTATTACATGGAACGCATATTCGATACGGAAAAGTAAATTCTCATTCATAATTTTGATTTTGAAAGGGTGTTCGTTCCACCTGAAAATACATTATCATTCTCGCTGACACAATATGAGACAGCACACGCCGTCACAATGCCGTCAACGCGAAGGCTCGCTCTCACACGCACTCTCCGTTTCAATCCAGCCTCTCAGTGGCACACGATCCAAGGGTGCTCATACCCTGTTTGGCCGAAGCCGCGAATATTTGACTCTTTTTGACAGATAAAATTTGAACGTTGATTTGAACGTTTATTCGACACAAAACACGACAGGCACACGACATTCAGTTATTGGATGGCTAAAATATGTTTTCGGTCTGTTCGTCAAACCTGTCGGTACATGTCGGTTCGGTTACCTCAAAGTTACCTCAGTCAACGTTCGATGTTCGATGCCAGTATTGATAGTTGTTGAAGAGTGACAAGCAAAGCCTTAGTGTTCTGTCATTTATCTGGCAAAAAATGTGTAATATTTGAGCCCCGGACAAACAGTGTACGGCCACCTTAACTTAACTTTTCGCGCTGACACAATGACGAAGCACACGAAGCCCAATGCCGTCAACGCGAACGCTCGCTCTCACACGCACACACGCACAGTGGCACACGATCTAAGGGTGATCATACACTGTTTGGCCGAAGCCAAATATTAGACTCTTTTTGACAGATTAATTTCCAACGTTGATCAAATACATTCGACACGAAACACGACAGGCAAATATTCAGTCATTGGATGGCTAAAATATTGTTTCGGTCCTGTACATGGATTTCAGTCGATGTTCGATGTTTGCCAATATTGAATATTGAGACCTGAGTGACAAACAAAATAGACCTCCGGACAAACAGTGCACGGCCACCTTAACTCTCTCTCTCTCACACAATACATTCAACCGTACCCGGGATCATATTGAAGAGAGCAACTGCGTTGACCCTTTCCTGCTTCTGCGCACGATACGGTGCTCTACGCCAATCATTCACTGTGAATGTCAGCCGTTTTGTTGGCCGTCTCGTTGGACCATAGACGGAATGCGGCTGATTGCTGATTGCCGATTGCGCAATATATTATTACTCCGTGGCATAGAGTTATGAAAGAAATGATCTCGCGCTGTTTTTACTGGCTTATAAAATTAAAATTATGAATTAACTTAATTAACTTAATTCCGTATCAAATTAGTATGCTATTTAAATGAAAACATGGTGGAAATATCTCATACGAAAATTGTTCTTGAAGACAACTTGAAGATAATAGTTATAAAAGTTTCAGTAACAATGTTGGGTTATGTATAGACAAAATGGTGAAACAAAAGTCAGATATACGGGTTTCAAGTAAACAAAAGTGGCTTCGCGTCTTCTAATATGATAGAGCTTACTACACTAACGAGTTTGGGAAGACCCCACCCAATTATGTGGCCCCTAGTTGAAGAAAGTCGCGAATACGCGCTGGCTGGCTGGCTGGCTAGCTACCAGGAGTTCAGACTAGCATGTAGCAACTTCGCACCGCATTCTAAGTCACTCGCTTAGCCACTCAATTCGCTCAAGAGAGCGAGTGAGTGAGTGACAAAAAGAGAGCAGAGAGCATAAAGCCACCGCCGCCATTTTACCACATCTCGGCCACATCCCACCTCAGCCATTTTACATTTGGTCTACATACTAGAGATGTGCATATTTGTCTCTTTCCAGCAGATCTGTATTCCTATCTGTATTCTGGGCGAATACTCAAAAATAGCAACAAGAACTTCAGCTTGTTTTGAGTGTTTGGTTAATGTAACAAATGCTGTAAACTCTATAACAGTCTTGAACGAAAATTATGTCTGATAATTGATTTTATATTGCAATAAAAACAGACACCAACACCAACTCAAAATCAAAGGTAGATGTCGACACTGTATGATAATGTACGTTACAAACGTACGTTACGCGTTGAGCAGCAATGACCAACAGATGGGGCGAACCAAACTGACATTGAGAGCGTTGGATTGCTGATTGGACAACATACTATCATACATATGAGCACACTGTTATTGCTTATTATTCCATCGATGTGTGGAAGTTGGCGATCGGGTAATTTACCGGGCATTTGGATCAGATTACTAACAATACTAGAGGACTAAACCGCATAACCATTGCTTCAATATTGTTAGGAAGCTAAGATATGTATTCCGGGATCATAATCTCGAAATAGCTGTTTACAAGTTGAACATTAGTTCCTATTTATTAACATTCAGTGAATAGCAGATATAGCTGTTTACAAGTTGAACATTAGTTGGAGATAGAAAAACACCGAAGTAATAATCCAATGATTACGAATAATCACGTTCGTCACCTGAAAGTAAATGAAGGTAAAGCGAAAAAAAAAAGTACAATTCCAAATACGTTGCAACATTACTTACCTGATACCTAATACTTACCAACCTTGAATTGTATCCATAAAATTTATCTAGTAGTCATATGTTCACTCGCCAACCATAGAATTGCATCGGCACTTTTAATAGAACACATTTGTTTATTCGTTGCCATGATACGGCCCCATCCCCCCACACACGATTGATAAATACCCGAGACAGCTAGACATAGCATTTCATTTGTTTACCATCAAACCGTTCGAACGTCTTTCTACTTTAGTCCGAAAATTTATATTCGGTCAACCAAGTAAAATAAATAATTATGCTGATTAGGTAAGTGCCATATGTGTGTTGATACTGTATGCATACGAATATCTTCCCATTCAAAGGTTGAATTGACCTCAATTTGATCTAGAAGTATCAATGGAGGGCCGATTCGATTACTTCTGGATCACCCGGTGGCCATTCCGGGATCACAATCTCAGCCTAAACTCGAACTGGCTGTGTTTTTGCCAGGAGATCATGTTCTCAAGTTAGTCACTACTCTCCCGCTTATCTACGTGTCGAAATCTTCAATGAAAATAATTGACGCAAGATAATTTCCCAATAATTCCTGAAACTTAAACCATACAATATAAAATCAATGTCCCCACCTGCAGAAAACTTGATGCTCTATACAGGTTATCTATTCTATACGGATACGGGATAATTTTCATTCATAGTTCATTCATTTAATTTTAACCCAAAAAGCCGAAAAGTCATTTTTTGCTTCATGCTTGCTCTCACAAGCCCACAAGATTCTCTCGCGTAAAACCCAGGGCCTATCTCTTTCTGTGTGCTCGGCTGATGCCAACATGGCTGCCTATGAGAGATCTGGAAAAATACCACCGCACAGTGTCGACGTCTGGTGGCAACAGATCCAATCAACAGCGTTGTGAGGCAAATCACTCTCTAGCAGACTAGCAGGCCCGAAGGCAGTTTTAAATTGTTGAAGATTGAATGAAAATTGTCACTCCATGTTATTTGACTACTTCAAACACGTTTTCCTGACCCTTACCTAACCATTGGTCATTGGTACATTTCGTGCATTTCTACTAGAACTTATCATGATAATGTAAAGTCATAATCAGACACAATTTTCGTTGAATGTTTTTTCACAATTTGCAAACAAACGTGCTACCCTATTACATGGAACGCATATTCGATACGGAAAAGTAAATTCTCATTCATAATTTTGATTTTGAAAGGGTGTTCGTTCCACCTGAAAATACATTATCATTCTCGCTGACACAATATGAGACAGCACACGCCGTCACAATGCCGTCAACGCGAAGGCTCGCTCTCACACGCACTCTCCGTTTCAATCCAGCCTCTCAGTGGCACACGATCCAAGGGTGCTCATACCCTGTTTGGCCGAAGCCGCGAATATTTGACTCTTTTTGACAGATAAAATTTGAACGTTGATTTGAACGTTTATTCGACACAAAACACGACAGGCACACGACATTCAGTTATTGGATGGCTAAAATATGTTTTCGGTCTGTTCGTCAAACCTGTCGGTACATGTCGGTTCGGTTACCTCAAAGTTACCTCAGTCAACGTTCGATGTTCGATGCCAGTATTGATAGTTGTTGAAGAGTGACAAGCAAAGCCTTAGTGTTCTGTCATTTATCTGGCAAAAAATGTGTAATATTTGAGCCCCGGACAAACAGTGTACGGCCACCTTAACTTAACTTTTCGCGCTGACACAATGACGAAGCACACGAAGCCCAATGCCGTCAACGCGAACGCTCGCTCTCACACGCACACACGCACAGTGGCACACGATCTAAGGGTGATCATACACTGTTTGGCCGAAGCCAAATATTAGACTCTTTTTGACAGATTAATTTCCAACGTTGATCAAATACATTCGACACGAAACACGACAGGCAAATATTCAGTCATTGGATGGCTAAAATATTGTTTCGGTCCTGTACATGGATTTCAGTCGATGTTCGATGTTTGCCAATATTGAATATTGAGACCTGAGTGACAAACAAAATAGACCTCCGGACAAACAGTGCACGGCCACCTTAACTCTCTCTCTCTCACACAATACATTCAACCGTACCCGGGATCATATTGAAGAGAGCAACTGCGTTGACCCTTTCCTGCTTCTGCGCACGATACGGTGCTCTACGCCAATCATTCACTGTGAATGTCAGCCGTTTTGTTGGCCGTCTCGTTGGACCATAGACGGAATGCGGCTGATTGCTGATTGCCGATTGCGCAATATATTATTACTCCGTGGCATAGAGTTATGAAAGAAATGATCTCGCGCTGTTTTTACTGGCTTATAAAATTAAAATTATGAATTAACTTAATTAACTTAATTCCGTATCAAATTAGTATGCTATTTAAATGAAAACATGGTGGAAATATCTCATACGAAAATTGTTCTTGAAGACAACTTGAAGATAATAGTTATAAAAGTTTCAGTAACAATGTTGGGTTATGTATAGACAAAATGGTGAAACAAAAGTCAGATATACGGGTTTCAAGTAAACAAAAGTGGCTTCGCGTCTTCTAATATGATAGAGCTTACTACACTAACGAGTTTGGGAAGACCCCACCCAATTATGTGGCCCCTAGTTGAAGAAAGTCGCGAATACGCGCTGGCTGGCTGGCTGGCTAGCTACCAGGAGTTCAGACTAGCATGTAGCAACTTCGCACCGCATTCTAAGTCACTCGCTTAGCCACTCAATTCGCTCAAGAGAGCGAGTGAGTGAGTGACAAAAAGAGAGCAGAGAGCATAAAGCCACCGCCGCCATTTTACCACATCTCGGCCACATCCCACCTCAGCCATTTTACATTTGGTCTACATACTAGAGATGTGCATATTTGTCTCTTTCCAGCAGATCTGTATTCCTATCTGTATTCTGGGCGAATACTCAAAAATAGCAACAAGAACTTCAGCTTGTTTTGAGTGTTTGGTTAATGTAACAAATGCTGTAAACTCTATAACAGTCTTGAACGAAAATTATGTCTGATAATTGATTTTATATTGCAATAAAAACAGACACCAACACCAACTCAAAATCAAAGGTAGATGTCGACACTGTATGATAATGTACGTTACAAACGTACGTTACGCGTTGAGCAGCAATGACCAACAGATGGGGCGAACCAAACTGAC
The DNA here is from genome assembly GCF_029784135.1 of Toxorhynchites rutilus septentrionalis. Classification (NCBI taxonomy): domain Eukaryota; kingdom Metazoa; phylum Arthropoda; class Insecta; order Diptera; family Culicidae; genus Toxorhynchites; species Toxorhynchites rutilus. Next base: position 71,023 of record NW_026599949.1, read on the forward strand.
ATTGAGAGCGTTGGATTGCTGATTGGACAACATACTATCATACATATGAGCACACTGTTATTGCTTATTATTCCATCGATGTGTGGAAGTTGGCGATCGGGTAATTTACCGGGCATTTGGATCAGATTACTAACAATACTAGAGGACTAAACCGCATAACCATTGCTTCAATATTGTTAGGAAGCTAAGATATGTATTCCGGGATCATAATCTCGAAATAGCTGTTTACAAGTTGAACATTAGTTCCTATTTATTAACATTCAGTGAATAGCAGATATAGCTGTTTACAAGTTGAACATTAGTTGGAGATAGAAAAACACCGAAGTAATAATCCAATGATTACGAATAATCACGTTCGTCACCTGAAAGTAAATGAAGGTAAAGCGAAAAAAAAAAGTACAATTCCAAATACGTTGCAACATTACTTACCTGATACCTAATACTTACCAACCTTGAATTGTATCCATAAAATTTATCTAGTAGTCATATGTTCACTCGCCAACCATAGAATTGCATCGGCACTTTTAATAGAACACATTTGTTTATTCGTTGCCATGATACGGCCCCATCCCCCCACACACGATTGATAAATACCCGAGACAGCTAGACATAGCATTTCATTTGTTTACCATCAAACCGTTCGAACGTCTTTCTACTTTAGTCCGAAAATTTATATTCGGTCAACCAAGTAAAATAAATAATTATGCTGATTAGGTAAGTGCCATATGTGTGTTGATACTGTATGCATACGAATATCTTCCCATTCAAAGGTTGAATTGACCTCAATTTGATCTAGAAGTATCAATGGAGGGCCGATTCGATTACTTCTGGATCACCCGGTGGCCATTCCGGGATCACAATCTCAGCCTAAACTCGAACTGGCTGTGTTTTTGCCAGGAGATCATGTTCTCAAGTTAGTCACTACTCTCCCGCTTATCTACGTGTCGAAATCTTCAATGAAAATAATTGACGCAAGATAATTTCCCAATAATTCCTGAAACTTAAACCATACAATATAAAATCAATGTCCCCACCTGCAGAAAACTTGATGCTCTATACAGGTTATCTATTCTATACGGATACGGGATAATTTTCATTCATAGTTCATTCATTTAATTTTAACCCGAAAAGCCGAAAAGTCATTTTTTGCTTCATGCTTGCTCTCACAAGCCCACAAGATTCTCTCGCGTAAAACCCAGGGCCTATCTCTTTCTGTGTGCTCGGCTGATGCCAACATGGCTGCCTATGAGAGATCTGGAAAAATACCACCGCACAGTGTCGACGTCTGGTGGCAACAGATCCAATCAACAGCGTTGTGAGGCAAATCACTCTCTAGCAGACTAGCAGGCCCGAAGGCAGTTTTAAATTGTTGAAGATTGAATGAAAATTGTCACTCCATGTTATTTGACTACTTCAAACACGTTTTCCTGACCCTTACCTAACCATTGGTCATTGGTACATTTCGTGCATTTCTACTAGAACTTATCATGATAATGTAAAGTCATAATCAGACACAATTTTCGTTGAATGTTTTTTCACAATTTGCAAACAAACGTGCTACCCTATTACATGGAACGCATATTCGATACGGAAAAGTAAATTCTCATTCATAATTTTGATTTTGAAAGGGTGTTCGTTCCACCTGAAAATACATTATCATTCTCGCTGACACAATATGAGACAGCACACGCCGTCACAATGCCGTCAACGCGAAGGCTCGCTCTCACACGCACTCTCCGTTTCAATCCAGCCTCTCAGTGGCACACGATCCAAGGGTGCTCATACCCTGTTTGGCCGAAGCCGCGAATATTTGACTCTTTTTGACAGATAAAATTTGAACGTTGATTTGAACGTTTATTCGACACAAAACACGACAGGCACACGACATTCAGTTATTGGATGGCTAAAATATGTTTTCGGTCTGTTCGTCAAACCTGTCGGTACATGTCGGTTCGGTTACCTCAAAGTTACCTCAGTCAACGTTCGATGTTCGATGCCAGTATTGATAGTTGTTGAAGAGTGACAAGCAAAGCCTTAGTGTTCTGTCATTTATCTGGCAAAAAATGTGTAATATTTGAGCCCCGGACAAACAGTGTACGGCCACCTTAACTTAACTTTTCGCGCTGACACAATGACGAAGCACACGAAGCCCAATGCCGTCAACGCGAACGCTCGCTCTCACACGCACACACGCACAGTGGCACACGATCTAAGGGTGATCATACACTGTTTGGCCGAAGCCAAATATTAGACTCTTTTTGACAGATTAATTTCCAACGTTGATCAAATACATTCGACACGAAACACGACAGGCAAATATTCAGTCATTGGATGGCTAAAATATTGTTTCGGTCCTGTACATGGATTTCAGTCGATGTTCGATGTTTGCCAATATTGAATATTGAGACCTGAGTGACAAACAAAATAGACCTCCGGACAAACAGTGCACGGCCACCTTAACTCTCTCTCTCTCACACAATACATTCAACCGTACCCGGGATCATATTGAAGAGAGCAACTGCGTTGACCCTTTCCTGCTTCTGCGCACGATACGGTGCTCTACGCCAATCATTCACTGTGAATGTCAGCCGTTTTGTTGGCCGTCTCGTTGGACCATAGACGGAATGCGGCTGATTGCTGATTGCCGATTGCGCAATATATTATTACTCCGTGGCATAGAGTTATGAAAGAAATGATCTCGCGCTGTTTTTACTGGCTTATAAAATTAAAATTATGAATTAACTTAATTAACTTAATTCCGTATCAAATTAGTATGCTATTTAAATGAAAACATGGTGGAAATATCTCATACGAAAATTGTTCTTGAAGACAACTTGAAGATAATAGTTATAAAAGTTTCAGTAACAATGTTGGGTTATGTATAGACAAAATGGTGAAACAAAAGTCAGATATACGGGTTTCAAGTAAACAAAAGTGGCTTCGCGTCTTCTAATATGATAGAGCTTACTACACTAACGAGTTTGGGAAGACCCCACCCAATTATGTGGCCCCTAGTTGAAGAAAGTCGCGAATACGCGCTGGCTGGCTGGCTGGCTAGCTACCAGGAGTTCAGACTAGCATGTAGCAACTTCGCACCGCATTCTAAGTCACTCGCTTAGCCACTCAATTCGCTCAAGAGAGCGAGTGAGTGAGTGACAAAAAGAGAGCAGAGAGCATAAAGCCACCGCCGCCATTTTACCACATCTCGGCCACATCCCACCTCAGCCATTTTACATTTGGTCTACATACTAGAGATGTGCATATTTGTCTCTTTCCAGCAGATCTGTATTCCTATCTGTATTCTGGGCGAATACTCAAAAATAGCAACAAGAACTTCAGCTTGTTTTGAGTGTTTGGTTAATGTAACAAATGCTGTAAACTCTATAACAGTCTTGAACGAAAATTATGTCTGATAATTGATTTTATATTGCAATAAAAACAGACACCAACACCAACTCAAAATCAAAGGTAGATGTCGACACTGTATGATAATGTACGTTACAAACGTACGTTACGCGTTGAGCAGCAATGACCAACAGATGGGGCGAACCAAACTGACATTGAGAGCGTTGGATTGCTGATTGGACAACATACTATCATACATATGAGCACACTGTTATTGCTTATTATTCCATCGATGTGTGGAAGTTGGCGATCGGGTAATTTACCGGGCATTTGGATCAGATTACTAACAATACTAGAGGACTAAACCGCATAACCATTGCTTCAATATTGTTAGGAAGCTAAGATATGTATTCCGGGATCATAATCTCGAAATAGCTGTTTACAAGTTGAACATTAGTTCCTATTTATTAACATTCAGTGAATAGCAGATATAGCTGTTTACAAGTTGAACATTAGTTGGAGATAGAAAAACACCGAAGTAATAATCCAATGATTACGAATAATCACGTTCGTCACCTGAAAGTAAATGAAGGTAAAGCGAAAAAAAAAAGTACAATTCCAAATACGTTGCAACATTACTTACCTGATACCTAATACTTACCAACCTTGAATTGTATCCATAAAATTTATCTAGTAGTCATATGTTCACTCGCCAACCATAGAATTGCATCGGCACTTTTAATAGAACACATTTGTTTATTCGTTGCCATGATACGGCCCCATCCCCCCACACACGATTGGTAAATACCCGAGACAGCTAGACATAGCATTTCATTTGTTTACCATCAAACCGTTCGAACGTCTTTCTACTTTAGTCCGAAAATTTATATTCGGTCAACCAAGTAAAATAAATAATTATGCTGATTAGGTAAGTGCCATATGTGTGTTGATACTGTATGCATACGAATATCTTCCCATTCAAAGGTTGAATTGACCTCAATTTGATCTAGAAGTATCAATGGAGGGCCGATTCGATTACTTCTGGATCACCCGGTGGCCATTCCGGGATCACAATCTCAGCCTAAACTCGAACTGGCTGTGTTTTTGCCAGGAGATCATGTTCTCAAGTTAGTCACTACTCTCCCGCTTATCTACGTGTCGAAATCTTCAATGAAAATAATTGACGCAAGATAATTTCCCAATAATTCCTGAAACTTAAACCATACAATATAAAATCAATGTCCCCACCTGCAGAAAACTTGATGCTCTATACAGGTTATCTATTCTATACGGATACGGGATAATTTTCATTCATAGTTCATTCATTTAATTTTAACCCGAAAAGCCGAAAAGTCATTTTTTGCTTCATGCTTGCTCTCACAAGCCCACAAGATTCTCTCGCGTAAAACCCAGGGCCTATCTCTTTCTGTGTGCTCGGCTGATGCCAACATGGCTGCCTATGAGAGATCTGGAAAAATACCACCGCACAGTGTCGACGTCTGGTGGCAACAGATCCAATCAACAGCGTTGTGAGGCAAATCACTCTCTAGCAGACTAGCAGGCCCGAAGGCAGTTTTAAATTGTTGAAGATTGAATGAAAATTGTCACTCCATGTTATTTGACTACTTCAAACACGTTTTCCTGACCCTTACCTAACCATTGGTCATTGGTACATTTCGTGCATTTCTACTAGAACTTATCATGATAATGTAAAGTCATAATCAGACACAATTTTCGTTGAATGTTTTTTCACAATTCACAAACAAACGTGCTACCCTATTACATGGAACGCATATTCGATACGGAAAAGTAAATTCTCATTCATAATTTTGATTTTGAAAGGGTGTTCGTTCCACCTGAAAATACATTATCATTCTCGCTGACACAATATGAGACAGCACACGCCGTCACAATGCCGTCAACGCGAAGGCTCGCTCTCACACGCACTCTCCGTTTCAATCCAGCCTCTCAGTGGCACACGATCCAAGGGTGCTCATACCCTGTTTGGTCGAAGCCGCGAATATTTGACTCTTTTTGACAGATAAAATTTGAACGTTGATTTGAACGTTTATTCGACACAAAACACGACAGGCACACGACATTCAGTTATTGGATGGCTAAAATATGTTTTCGGTCTGTTCGTCAAACCTGTCGGTACATGTCGGTTCGGTTACCTCAAAGTTACCTCAGTCAACGTTCGATGTTCGATGCCAGTATTGATAGTTGTTGAAGAGTGACAAGCAAAGCCTTAGTGTTCTGTCATTTATCTGGCAAAAAATGTGTAATATTTGAGCCCCGGACAAACAGTGTACGGCCACCTTAACTTAACTTTTCGCGCTGACACAATGACGAAGCACACGAAGCCCAATGCCGTCAACGCGAACGCTCGCTCTCACACGCACACACGCACAGTGGCACACGATCTAAGGGTGATCATACACTGTTTGGCCGAAGCCAAATATTAGACTCTTTTTGACAGATTAATTTCCAACGTTGATCAAATACATTCGACACGAAACACGACAGGCAAATATTCAGTCATTGGATGGCTAAAATATTGTTTCGGTCCTGTACATGGATTTCAGTCGATGTTCGATGTTTGCCAATATTGAATATTGAGACCTGAGTGACAAACAAAATAGACCTCCGGACAAACAGTGCACGGCCACCTTAACTCTCTCTCTCTCACACAATACATTCAACCGTACCCGGGATCATATTGAAGAGAGCAACTGCGTTGACCCTTTCCTGCTTCTGCGCACGATACGGTGCTCTACGCCAATCATTCACTGTGAATGTCAGCCGTTTTGTTGGCCGTCTCGTTGGACCATAGACGGAATGCGGCTGATTGCTGATTGCCGATTGCGCAATATATTATTACTCCGTGGCATAGAGTTATGAAAGAAATGATCTCGCGCTGTTTTTACTGGCTTATAAAATTAAAATTATGAATTAACTTAATTAACTTAATTCCGTATCAAATTAGTATGCTATTTAAATGAAAACATGGTGGAAATATCTCATACGAAAATTGTTCTTGAAGACAACTTGAAGATAATAGTTATAAAAGTTTCAGTAACAATGTTGGGTTATGTATAGACAAAATGGTGAAACAAAAGTCAGATATACGGGTTTCAAGTAAACAAAAGTGGCTTCGCGTCTTCTAATATGATAGAGCTTACTACACTAACGAGTTTGGGAAGACCCCACCCAATTATGTGGCCCCTAGTTGAAGAAAGTCGCGAATACGCGCTGGCTGGCTGGCTGGCTAGCTACCAGGAGTTCAGACTAGCATGTAGCAACTTCGCACCGCATTCTAAGTCACTCGCTTAGCCACTCAATTCGCTCAAGAGAGCGAGTGAGTGAGTGACAAAAAGAGAGCAGAGAGCATAAAGCCACCGCCGCCATTTTACCACATCTCGGCCACATCCCACCTCAGCCATTTTACATTTGGTCTACATACTAGAGATGTGCATATTTGTCTCTTTCCAGCAGATCTGTATTCCTATCTGTATTCTGGGCGAATACTCAAAAATAGCAACAAGAACTTCAGCTTGTTTTGAGTGTTTGGTTAATGTAACAAATGCTGTAAACTCTATAACAGTCTTGAACGAAAATTATGTCTGATAATTGATTTTATATTGCAATAAAAACAGACACCAACACCAACTCAAAATCAAAGGTAGATGTCGACACTGTATGATAATGTACGTTACAAACGTACGTTACGCGTTGAGCAGCAATGACCAACAGATGGGGCGAACCAAACTGACATTGAGAGCGTTGGATTGCTGATTGGACAACATACTATCATACATATGAGCACACTGTTATTGCTTATTATTCCATCGATGTGTGGAAGTTGGCGATCGGGTAATTTACCGGGCATTTGGATCAGATTACTAACAATACTAGAGGACTAAACCGCATAACCATTGCTTCAATATTGTTAGGAAGCTAAGATATGTATTCCGGGATCATAATCTCGAAATAGCTGTTTACAAGTTGAACATTAGTTCCTATTTATTAACATTCAGTGAATAGCAGATATAGCTGTTTACAAGTTGAACATTAGTTGGAGATAGAAAAACACCGAAGTAATAATCCAATGATTACGAATAATCACGTTCGTCACCTGAAAGTAAATGAAGGTAAAGCGAAAAAAAAAAGTACAATTCCAAATACGTTGCAACATTACTTACCTGATACCTAATACTTACCAACCTTGAATTGTATCCATAAAATTTATCTAGTAGTCATATGTTCACTCGCCAACCATAGAATTGCATCGGCACTTTTAATAGAACACATTTGTTTATTCGTTGCCATGATACGGCCCCATCCCCCCACACACGATTGATAAATACCCGAGACAGCTAGACATAGCATTTCATTTGTTTACCATCAAACCGTTCGAACGTCTTTCTACTTTAGTCCGAAAATTTATATTCGGTCAACCAAGTAAAATAAATAATTATGCTGATTAGGTAAGTGCCATATGTGTGTTGATACTGTATGCATACGAATATCTTCCCATTCAAAGGTTGAATTGACCTCAATTTGATCTAGAAGTATCAATGGAGGGCCGATTCGATTACTTCTGGATCACCCGGTGGCCATTCCGGGATCACAATCTCAGCCTAAACTCGAACTGGCTGTGTTTTTGCCAGGAGATCATGTTCTCAAGTTAGTCACTACTCTCCCGCTTATCTACGTGTCGAAATCTTCAATGAAAATAATTGACGCAAGATAATTTCCCAATAATTCCTGAAACTTAAACCATACAATATAAAATCAATGTCCCCACCTGCAGAAAACTTGATGCTCTATACAGGTTATCTATTCTATACGGATACGGGATAATTTTCATTCATAGTTCATTCATTTAATTTTAACCCGAAAAGCCGAAAAGTCATTTTTTGCTTCATGCTTGCTCTCACAAGCCCACAAGATTCTCTCGCGTAAAACCCAGGGCCTATCTCTTTCTGTGTGCTCGGCTGATGCCAACATGGCTGCCTATGAGAGATCTGGAAAAATACCACCGCACAGTGTCGACGTCTGGTGGCAACAGATCCAATCAACAGCGTTGTGAGGCAAATCACTCTCTAGCAGACTAGCAGGCCCGAAGGCAGTTTTAAATTGTTGAAGATTGAATGAAAATTGTCACTCCATGTTATTTGACTACTTCAAACACGTTTTCCTGACCCTTACCTAACCATTGGTCATTGGTACATTTCGTGCATTTCTACTAGAACTTATCATGATAATGTAAAGTCATAATCAGACACAATTTTCGTTGAATGTTTTTTCACAATTTGCAAACAAACGTGCTACCCTATTACATGGAACGCATATTCGATACGGAAAAGTAAATTCTCATTCATAATTTTGATTTTGAAAGGGTGTTCGTTCCACCTGAAAATACATTATCATTCTCGCTGACACAATATGAGACAGCACACGCCGTCACAATGCCGTCAACGCGAAGGCTCGCTCTCACACGCACTCTCCGTTTCAATCCAGCCTCT